>NC_079195.1:3213244-3513244 GCF_029499605.1 Hyla sarda
CTCTGCTTCCTCTGTAACGTTGCGCAGGGGAGGAGTGGAGTGACGTGTATGTCACATGCTCCTCCATAGGACGACATTATGCGGACGCTAGAACCGTGCAGCGGAACGGCAGCCCCGACAGAGGACAGCTGCAGGTGAGCGGTCTACAAGGGTGGGGGCTGCGGTCTAAAGGGGGGCCCTGCCACCACCACCGCCCCACATGTCCCCGCTGCTGCCTTGCTCCTAGCGCCCCGCCGGGACATGCCTATTTTCTGCTGCTCATCTCTGTACCCGACGTAGATGAGCAGCACGTCCCGGCGCTGCGCTGATTGCACTAGGAGCAGGACAGCGGTGGGGACATGTCGGGCGGCGGTGAATAAACGAATGAATGTAGCCTATATGTGGGACATGTCGGCTTCATTCATTCACTGCCGCCACTGACGGCAGTCAATGAATCGGGTGATTATTCGATAACGGGATTCGGCGACAACGAATCCCGTTATCGATTTTAATCGATTAATCGTTGCAGCCCTAATATATACACACATTTATTATTATTATTATAAATTTTATTTATTTTTTAACATTTATATACACATATAGTATGCCTAATAAAGAAAAAAAAATCTCATTTGTTTTCCACAGCGGACCCAAACACTATGTTAGAGGGAGATCTACTTATGTCTCCAGATTGTGAAATTGAACACCCGATGCAAGATTTTCCAGGAGAAATCCTCCCTCCTTTCCATGTCCCGTCAGAACTTCTCTGTGCCCCTCCGCTCCCCGATCCCTGTCACGAGGAGGAACCTTCAGCTGATAATTCATTCAGTGTTACACAAAGCGCTCAAGGCAAAAAACTCTTCCCTTGTTCTGAATGTGGGAAATGTTTTACACGGAAGTCCAATCTCTTTAGACATGTGCTATTACACCCGGGACAGGGACCATATGTATGTGAGAAGTGCGGAAAATTTTATACGCAGAAGGTGCATCTTTTGGAACATCAGGTAGTTCACACAGGGGAGAAGGCGTTTTCGTGTGATGAATGCGGGAAATGTTTTATGCAAAGAGCCGTTCTTGAAAGACATGAGAGAATTCACAATGGTGAAAAGATGTTTACATGTGAGGAATGCGGTAATTCTTTTAACTATAAATCCCACCTGGTCGAACATCGGAAATGTCACATGAGGGAGAAACCATACTCCTGTTCAGAATGTGGGGAATCTTTTGCAGAGGAATCTATGTTTCTCCAGCATCAGAGCATTCACAACAGAGAGAATCCATACATGTGCCTAGAATGTGGGAAATGTTTTACAAAGAAATCTGGGCTTGATAAGCATCATCAGATCCACACCGGGGAGAGGCCTTTTTCATGCTCTGAATGTGGGAAATGTTTCTCTAAGAAGTCAGTTCTTAAGGTCCATCAGAGAACTCACACAGGAGAAAGGCCTTATCCATGTCTGGAATGTGGGAAGCGATTCAGTAAGAAATCGGGACTCGAAAAACATCATCGGACACACACGGGGGAGAGGCCGTTTCAGTGCTTGGAGTGTGGGAAATGTTTTTTCCAGAAATCTGGTCTTATTAAACATCAGAACATTCACATGAGGGAGAAATCTGTTTCGTGCTCAGAATGTGAGAATGGGACATGTATCCAGCCGGAGAGACACAAAACTGGAGACAAGGACAGGCCCTTCACTTGTCCAGAATGTGGGATAGGATTCACCCAGAAAGCCTATCTCATGAAACATCAGAAAATTCACACTGGGGAGAAGCCATTTTCCTGTTTAGAATGCGGGAAAAGTTTCATGCAAAAAGATCATCTCGAACGACATCAGAGAATTCACACCGGGGAGAAGCCGTTCTCCTGTTCCGAATGCGGTAAAAGCTTTACCCAGAAAAAAACTCTTGTTCAGCATCATAAAATTCACACGGGAGAGAAACCGTTCTCGTGTTCAGAGTGTTGGAAAAGTTTTACTCGTAAATGTCAGCTGGAGATACACCAGAGAAGTCACACTGGGGAGAAGCCCTTCTTATGTTTAGAATGTGGGAAATTTTTTGTCCAGAAATGGGACCTCGTCAGGCATCAAAAAATTCATTCTGTAAGAACAAAGCTGCCAGAGGTCTGCACTGCGGACGAAGCCTATGAGGTGATTCAGGGAAATAACCAAGACCAGCAGCTGTTCTTATGTTCTGAATGCGGGAAATGTTTTAACTTGAAATCTGGCCTCATGGCGCATCAGAAAATTCACGCAGGAGTGACGCCATTTTCGTGTTCAGAATGCGGGAAATGTTTTACCCGTAAATCTCCGCTTACGATGCACATGAAAACTCACACAGGCGAGAGACCCTTCTCGTGTTCGGAATGCGGGAAAGGTTTTATCCAGAGATCAGATCTTCTTAGACATCACAGAATTCACACACGGATCACCAGTGTTTCCGTGATGGATGGATTAACCATCGATATCCTGCAACTCTAAATCATAGTTACATGAATCGCGCAGTGAATAGGACTGAAGAGGGAAAAAAGAGCTAAAAAATAATGAATTAAAAATTAAAGGAATTGTTTACTTTTTTTTTACATTATTTAATTATTTATTTAAATCTCACTACGTTTTAAACTGTACCTGTCATTATAAAAAAAAGTTGAGATATTTTGGTCAGAGTGTGCGAACGAGTGTTCCCCGTCAAGTTGCGATGACCGTCTCACTGTAGGAGATGAGCTCCTTTTCTAAGTCTATGGAGTCTATGTTCACACGGCGGAAATTGTCTGATTCCGCTCAAATTCTATCCTGGAATTTTTGCAGTTTTGTAGAATTTAAGCGAAATTTCGGCGGAAGAACGAGCTTAAAACTCACAATTCTCTCGGAAATTCTGCCGGGTAAGTGGAATTGAGGAATCCCCATTCAATTCAACGTGCAGTAAGTTTTTGCGGAATTTCAGAGCAGAAAATATTCCCGCGGAATTCCGCTTGGAAATTCCGACATGTGAACATGGCCTCACACCTCCACCGATCCAAATGTTTGACGTGTCTCTGTTAGACCATGTTCACACAGCGTAATTCCCAGGCAGAGATGGTGAAGATATGAAATTTGAAAGGTGTCCCTGCCGGCCTGTAAGGTCGGATAGCTCCACCCCTTAACAGTGGAAGAGGATAGCTCCACCCTTAACAGTGTGGACATTCTCTGGAATAGAACATGCTGTTGACCTGCTGCAACCACTAGAGCAGTGTTTCCCAGCCAGGGTGCCTCCAGCTGTTGCAAAACCACAATTCCCAGCATGCACGGACAGCCTTTGGCTGTCCGGGCATGCTGGGAATTGTGGTTTTGCAGTAGCTGGAAGTCCACAGGTTAAGAATCCCTGTATATTAGATCTAAAAATAACTTAATTTTTTTTGGTATACAAAACACTTTCTTTATAGGACTTTATTACGAATTTTGCTTACTTTTGCCTTTCCAGCTTGCTTTGGGTGCTCAGCTTTCTCTGTACTTGTACACAATCTACAGCCATTACCAATACGAGCTATTAACATAGTATTGGGGGCAGGTGTTGCCCGTGTGAATGTATGTAAAACACGCACACGTTGCTGCCAGCAGGGCGAGCTGTATAAAATCTTTGCATACAGATGCTGCTGCCAGCTGCCGGAGTGCCATCATTTTGTATGACATACTGTATATCCCATGAGGAACCAAATTTCTGCTGGAGGTTGGTACTGTGACGCTGCCAGCAGAGGAAGCAACAGTATCGCTGTGCAGGTACATATTGTTACCAGGGGGGTGGGGGGGGCGGGTGTTTTCTATGAGCCGGCACCTCGCCAGACCAAAAAAGGCGCCTCGGTTTTTACTTGTCTCCTTAACCCAGTATAAGATTAAATTAAGAGGGAGGAGCAATAAAAAGTACTGCCGGCAGAGGGGACGCTGATATCTATATATTTCCATAAAGATCCTATAATATTTTCACCATCAGGGGGCGCCCTATTATGTAGTAAATATAGATACTATCAGGTTTCTGCCAGCAGGTGTCGCTGTTGTGTAATATTTCTATAGCTCTTTTATGTTTCCTCCGTTGCGGCCACTTAGGGTTTGTCTTCCATTATTCAACTTTGCAAATTTTTACAAAAATATAAAAAAAACTGAACATGATGGGAAAATAAGTCACCTTCGTCTGGTGACAGCAGTCGGGTCCAGTGTGCAGTGTGAACATCTTCCTGCCCAAGAGTTGATACTATCTGTATACTGCTGCTATCTCTGCTGCACCCCCCTGAAGAAGCCCCAGCACAGAAGCAGAAGACTGATGTTTATACAGTGATCTCCTGGTTCTGTAAGTCGCCGGCCACATCATTCACCCTTCTCCTTCCCTGATCCCCCCCCCTGTGCCTCTTTATTCCCCCTGTGCCAAATCATCCCCCCCCCCCTTTATTACCCCCTTCGCCACATAATTTCCTCTTGATCCCCCTTGTGCTATTTATTTCCCCCTTTTATAGCCTTTTTTGCAAATTCATCACCCCCTCTTTACCTCCCCCATGCCACTTCATAAAGAGGGGGGGGAGGAATTTACACAGAGGGTAATGAAATGGCATAGGGGGATGGATAAAGGGGAAATTTTGTGACACAGGGGGTAAGGGGGGATAATTTGGCACAATGTATGGGGGAATAAGATGGCACAGGGTATAAAGGGGAATGACAGGATACACGGGGGGGGGGGGGGGGGGTGATTAGAGGAGATTAAACGCATTGGGAGATACTACTATAATATTGTTTTTTATTGTGTTTTATGGGTAATTACACTCCGGAGGTAGTACAGGATGGTATTCCATCATCTAGGAAGAATTTTGAGCCTTTATTCCCAATAGGGGACATCTCTCAATAGCGGACACTTTTTTTATTCCCCGTGAGTGTCTGCTATTGGGAGATTCTACTGTATATCCCGGAGTGCTTCTTTAACCTGTTAAGGACCCAGGGCGTACCTGTACGTCCTGAGTCCGCTCCCGATCTATAACGTGGGGCCACAGTGTGGCCCTGCGTCATAGCAGGTCGGACCCGGGACTTGTGGCTAATAGCGTGCGGTGCCGAGCGCTATTAACCCTTTAGATACGGTGTTCAAAGTTGAACACCGTGTCTAAAGTGAAAGTATGCCGGTTAGCTCAGGAAGCTGTTCTGGATTGCCGCAGCGAAATCGCGGCATCCCGAACAGCTTACATGACAGCCGGAGGATCCCTACCTGCCTCCTCGCTGTCCGATCGCCGAATGACTGCTCAGTGTCTGAGATCTAGACATGAGCAGTCAAGCTGCAGAATCATCGATCAATGGTTTCCTATTAGAAACCAGTGATCAATGATGATCAGTGTGTGCAGTGTTATAGTCTCCTATGGGATAACAATGATCAGTATAAGAGATCAGTGTGTGCAGTGTTATAGCCCCCTATGGGATAACAATGATCAGTATAAGAGATCAGTGTGTGCAGTGCTATAGGTCCCTATGGGATAATAATGATCAGTATAAAAGCTCAGTGTGTGCAGTGTTATAGGTCCCTATGGGATAATAATGATCAGTATAAGAGATCAGTGTGTGCAGTGTTATAGGTCCCTATGGGATAATAATGATCAGTATAAGAGATCAGTGTGTGCAGTGTTATAGATCCCTATGGGATAATAATGATCAGTATAAAAGATCAGTGTGTGCAGTGTTATAGGTCCCTATGGGATAATAATGATCAGTATAAGAGATCAGTGTGTGCAGTGTTATAGGTCCCTATGGGATAATAATGATCAGTATAAAAGATCAGTGTGTGCAGTGTTATAGGTCCCTAAAGGAACACTTCTGCTCTTATAGGGAAAAGTTTATTGTCTGGATATTCCTGGTAGTTGGAACCTGAATTACTTCTAGGACTATATAAAGAAAAAGGAAAAACTAGTTACAAATGGCTGATAAAATAAAAATAGTACATTAAAATGAACCATGAAATGTTAAAAAAACAACGTTATTGTCATGTCTGTCCTGGTCTGTGTTCACACACAGCTATTGGATTTGCTTTGTGTGGACAATTTTATGTTCCCTGGTCAGGGAATAGTTAAGGCCAATAGCGTTTAAGGTGTGTCTACATAAGATCAGCACTGACTAGCTCCAGTGCTGGTGATACTTCATTTGGAAATTTTGCTACTGCCATGCTGCTAATGGAGGCTTTGGGTGAAACCCTTCTTATTTGAGCTTTTAATCTACTATCTTAGTTTTAGCATGCACTTTGTATTTTCTGGTTTTAGCCATGTTGGGTGGCATGCTCTTAGTGGATTTTTAGCTGTTTTTGTTTAGTCGGTATTAGGATTTTTATATCCTTTCTGCTATGTGTCAGTTCACACTGTGTTTTCTCTTGTATCTGTTCTTATGAAGTTTTGTGTTTTATATTTCTGTTTTCCTACTGGGCCAGCATTCTCCCCACACTCTGGAGTGTGCCGCTGGCCAGTAGTCTATTTGGATTTATTATTAATGGCTATTTTGTTAGTGGAGTGTCCAGTTTGTGTGTCCAGTGTTAACAGTGTGCTATGTTGCATCCCTCCATGGGGACTCCTTGTCTACTGGAGGTGTTCGGAGGGATTGCTATTCCTGTCTTGTGTTCAGTGTGAACAGTGTTCTATAAATATATCCTGTGTATTTGGGCATCCCGTTTACCTGTCCGTGGGGACTCAGGGGGTATTGTTATTCCTGTGTCTACCTGAGGTTTTTCTAGGGGATTCAGCTTATTCCTGTTTTGTTTCTGGACTATGTTCAGACTCATCCATTTTCCTGTCTGGTGTTTTGAACTCTATATGTTTATTAGTTCTATTCAGATCTTTGGAGTTCTGTACATGACTACTGATCTTCAGTGTCCTCTGTTCACGACCACTGAGTCCTCTGTTCATGACCGCTGATCCATAGTGTCCCCTGTGCTGCTCACTGATCTGTGTCCTCTGAACTTTTATACTATGGAGTTCTATGTTCCTGTATGTTTCTGGTTTGTGACTGACTATTTGTTAGTATGTTTTTTATTAGGCCCCTGCACTTTAGTTCAGGAAGGGACTGGCGCCCAGTTGTCAATCCACCAGTTAGGGTCGATGGGCAAGTAGGCAGAGAGAGCAGTTTTAGGGTCAGTTTAGGGCTCACTCTCCCTGTCCCCCGGTCGGTCCCTGACAGTTATTAGTTTTTCCACCATCAGGCATTTTATTTGATTTTTAGCTCTATTTTATCAGCCATTTGTACCTACTTAGTTTTTACACCAGCCAGGGCCCTGCTGGTGCATACGAGTTCTGCTGTTATTGTATCTTTTAATAAATTTTTGTGCATTCATGTATGTGATTTTCCCCTTGTCTATTACATCATAAGCACTAGTTTTTCCTTTTTCTTTACTGTCATTTTTTCACCTTGGGTACCGGTGTACTACTAGTAAGCTTGATCTAAGTCATTGTTATCTAGACTGTGAGCCGGCCTATCTCTTTTTTTTTTTTTTAAACACTTCTAGGACTTTGTAACACATTTATAATGAATAGATTTCTGCACTATACTGTATATAGCCTGAACTTGGCCATAATGCTTTAAAAAGCCCAAAGGTATCCAGAAGAATCCAGGGCACATCCGTAAGATGTGGTCCCACCAATATACCTCCACCACCAGCCTGAACTTTTCATACTTAATTTATGCTGCTTGTACAACATTCTCCACCCTTTCCCCATCAGCAGGGTGCCACAGAGATCTGGATCCATCTGACCAGGCCATGCTTCTCTATAGAGATCTGGATCCATCTGACCAGGCCATGTTTCTCTATAGAGATCTGGATCCATCTGACCAGGCCATGTTTCTCTATAGAGATCTGGATCCATCTGACCAGGTCATGTTTCTCTATAGAGATCTGGATCCATCTGACCAGGACATGTTTCTCTATAGAGATCTGGATCCCTCTGACCAGGCCATGCTTCTCTATAGAGATCTGGATCCATTTGACCAGGCCATGCTTCTCTATAGAGATCTGGATCCATCTGACCAGGCCATGCTTCTCTATAGAGATCTGGATCCATCTGACCAGGCCATGCTTCTCTATAGAGATCTGGATCCATCTGACCAGGCCATGTTTCTCTATAGAGATCTGGATCCATCTGACCAGGCCATGCTTCTCTATAGAGATCTGGATCCATCTGACCAGGCCATGCTTCTCTATAGAGATCTGGATCCATCTGACCAGGCCATGCTTCTCTATAGAGATCTGGATCCATCTGACCAGGCCATGCTTCTCTATAGAGATCTGGATCCATCTGACCAGGCCATGTTTCTCTATAGAGATCTGGATCCATCTGACCAGGTCATGTTTCTCTATATAGATCTGGATCCCTCTGACCAGGCCATGTTTCTCTATAGAGATCTGGATCCATCTGACCAGGCCATGCTTCTCTATTGAGATCTGGATCCATCTGACCAGGCCATGCTTCTCTATAGAGATCTGGATCCATCTGACCAGGCCATGCTTCTCTATAGAGATCTGGATCCATCTGACCAGGCCATGCTTCTCTATAGAGATCTGGATCCATCTGACCAGGCCATGTTTCTCTATAGAGATCTGGATTCATCTGACCAGGTCATGTTTCTCCACAGAGATCTGGATCCATCTGACCAGGCCATGTTTCTTTATAGAGATCTGGATCCATCTGACCAGGCCATGCTTCTGCACAGAGATCTGGATCCATCTGACCAGGCCATGTTTCTCTATAGAGATCTGGATCCATCTGACCAGGCCATGTTTCTCTATAGAGATCTGGATCCATCTGACCAGGCCATGTTTCCCCACAGAGATCTGGATCCATCTGACCAGGCCATGTATCTCCACAGGGATCTGGTTCCATCTGACCAGGCCATGTTTCTCTATGGAGATCTGGATCCATCTGACCAGGCCATGTTTCTCTATAGAGATCTGGATCCTTCTGACCAGGCCATGTTTCCCCACAGAGATCTGGATCCATCTGACCAGGCCATGTATCTCCACAGGGATCTGGTTCCATCTGACCAGGCCATGTTTCTCTATGGAGATCTGGATCCATCTGACCAGGCCATGTTTCTCTATAGAGATCTGGATCCATCTGACCAGGCCATGTTTCTCTATGGAGATCTGGATCCATCTGACCAGGTCATATTTCTCTATAGAGATCTGGATCCATCTGACCAGGCCATGTTTCTCTATGGAGATCTGGATCCATCTTACCAGGCCATGTTTCTCCACAGAGATCTGGATCCATCTGACCAGACCATGTTTCTTTTCTATAGAGATCTGGATCCATCTGACCAGGTCATGTTTCTCTATAGAGATCTGGATCCATCTGACCAGGACATGTTTCTCTATAGAGATCTGGATCCATCTGACGAGGTCATGTTTCTCTATAGAGATCTGGATCCATCTGACCAGGACATGTTTCTATATAAAGATCTGGATCCATCTGACCAGGACATGTTTCTCTAGATAGATCTGGATCCATCTGACCAGGCCATGTTTCTCTATAGAGATC
Organism: Hyla sarda; assembly: GCF_029499605.1. NCBI lineage: Eukaryota > Metazoa > Chordata > Amphibia > Anura > Hylidae > Hyla > Hyla sarda. The sequence continues at coordinate 3,222,741 of NC_079195.1, forward strand.
TGAATCCATCTGACCAGGCTATGTTTCTCTATAGAGATCTGGGTCCATCTGACCAGGCCATGTTTCTCTATAGAGATCTGGATCCATCTGACCAGGCCATGTTTCTCTATAGAGATCTGGGTCCATCTGACCAGGCCATGTTTCTAAATAGAGATCTGGATCCATCTGACCAGGCCATGTTTCTCTATAGAGATCTGGATCCATCTGACCAGGCCATGCTTCTCTATAGAGATCTGGGTCCATCTGAGCAGGCCATGTTTCTCTATAGAGATCTGGATCCATCTGACCAGGCTATGTTTCTCTATAGAGATCTGGATCCATCTGACCAGGTCATGTTTCTCTATAGAGATCTGGATCCATCTGACCAGGTCATGTTTCTCTATAGAGATCTGCATCCATCTGACCAGGCCATGTTTCTCTATAGAGATCTGGACCCATCTGACCAGGCCATGCTTCTCTATAGAGATCTGGATCCATCTGACCAGGCCATGTTTCTCTATAGAGATCTGGATCCATCTGACCAGGACATGTTTCTCTATAGAGATCTGGATCCATCTGACCAGGACATGTTTCTCTATAGAGATCTGGATCCATCTGACCAGGCCATGCTTCTGCACAGAGATCTGGATCCATCTGACCAGGTCATGTTTCTCTATAGAGATCTGGATCCATCTGACCAGGTCATGTTTCTCTATAGAGATCTGGATCCATCTGACCAGGTCATGTTTCTCTATAGAGATCTGGATCCATCTGACCAGGACATGTTTCTATATAAAGATCTGGATCCATATGACCAGGACATGTTTCTCTATAGAGATCTGGATCCATCTGACCAGGTCATGTTTCTCTATAGAGATCTGGATCCATCTGACCAGGACATGTTTCTCTATAGAGATCTGGATCCATCTAACCAGGTCATGTTTCTATATAAAGATCTGGATCCATATGACCGGGCCATGTTTCTCTAGATAGATCTGGATCCATCTGACCAGGCCATGTTTCTCTATAGAGATCTGGATTCATCTTACCAGGCCATGTTTCTCTATAGAGATCTGGATCCATCTGACCAGGCCATGCTTCTGCACAGAGATCTGGATCCATCTGACCAGGCCATGTTTCTCTATAGAGATCTGGATCCATCTGATCAGGCCATGTTTCTCTATAGAGATCTGGATCCATCTGACCAGGCCATGTTTCTCTATAGAGATCTGGATCCATCTGACCAGGCCATGTTTCTCTATAGAGATCTGGATCCATCTGACCAGGCCATGTTTCTCTATAGAGATCTGGATCCATCTGACCAGGCCATGCTTCTGCACAGAGATCTGGATCCATCTGACCAGGTCATGTTTCTCTATAGAGATCTGGATCCATCTGACCAGGCCATGTTTCTCTATAGAGATCTGGATCCATCTGACCAGGACATGTTTCTCTATAGAGATCTGGATCCATCTGACCAGGCCATGTTTCTCCATAGAGATCTAGATCCATCTGACCAGGCCATGTTTCTCTATATAGATCAGGATCCATCTGACCAGGACATGTTTCTCTATATAGATCAGGATCCATCTGACCAGGACATGTTTTTCTACTGCTAAGTGATAAAGTTTTCACTCTTTTGGGTTAGGTTGTTATTTTTTATATTTATATATATTTACTTCTATATCGTACAGAAAAGTTAGATTTTCCCACGATCCAGGAAATGGCAAAGATCTGGTGTGAAGCAGAAGGAAGATCGGATCTTTGGGAATTATTGTGACACGTCCTTCCATAGAGTCTCAGACCGTGTTCTCGGCCACACATGGTGAAGCTATCAGCAGAGAAATCCCAACTCACAATATGATGATGGATTTATCAGCTGTGTTACCAGAGCCGAACATCAGGAGATGGAGATCTTTAGTCAGACCGAGACATCTGGTGCAAGAGCCATGGCCCTCTGGAGAGCGCAACAGGAAGAGACAACAAGACGCAGTGTGAAGAAGACACTTCTCAAGCAAATCATTCTTAGAAGCACAAAAGTACAGCCCCTCAAGTTACAATATTAATTGGTTCCAGGACGACCATTGTATGTTGAGACCATTGTATGTTGGGACCAGGTAATTGGTTCTGAAGCCCCAAAAATGTCATCCAAAAATAGGAAAAAGTGAGGATTAAAAAAAAAAAGTAGATAACTAATACAGATAAAGTAAGTCCGTACATATAAAAGTAATAAAGATCTGCTGGGAGCTGTAATCACTGTCTATGGAGAGGACAGGAGCTTCTTCAGGGTCCTGTACACAGTGTCCTAAAATGGAGCCGCCCTCACCTGGTTTCCAAAGGAGCAGCTAACCCTGGTACAGGTAAAGAGTACAGAACATGTAATACCTCTCTGTACTGTAGGGGGCGCTACCAGACACCAGTCAGTGCATACACTTCAGTAATACAGGTAAAGAGTACAGAACATGTAATACCTCCCTGTACTGTAGGGGGCGCTACCAGACACTAGTCAGTGCATACACTTCAGTAATACAGGTAAAGAGTACAGAACATGTAATACCTCCCTGTACTGTAGGGGGCGCTACCAGACACTAGTCTGTGCATACACTTCAGTAATACAGGTAAAGAGTACAGAACATGTAATACCTCCCTGTACTGTAGGGGGCGCTACCAGACACCAGTCAGTGCATACACTTCAGTAATACAGGTAAAGAGTACAGAACATGTAATACCTCCCTGTACTGTAGGGGGCACTACCAGACACCAGTCGGTGCATACACTTCAGTAATACAGGTAAAGAGTACAGAACATGTAATACCTCCCTGTACTGTAGGGGGTGCTACCAGACAGTGCATACACTTCAGTAATAGATGGTTTTTACCAGTGAATGACACGTTTCACAGATCTGGACTGTCTGTATATTGTATGTTGAGTCTGGTTTCATGTTACAATGGTCCAGAAAAGACCAGAAAAGATCATTGTATGTTGAAACTATGTTGAGGGATCATTGTACCTGACACAGAGAAGACCCCAGAATATGAGACAACAGAACAGAGACCCCAGAACATGGGAGACAACAGAACAGAGACCTCAGAACATGAGACAACAGAACAGAGACCCCAGAACATGAGACAAGAGACCCCAGAACATGAGAGACAACAGAACAGAGACCCCAGAACATGAGAGACAACAGAACAGAGACCCCAGAACATGAGAGAAAACAGAACAGAGACCCCAGAACATGAGAGACAACAGAACAGAGACCCCAGAACATGAGAGACAACAGAACAGAGACCCCAGAACATGATAGACAACAGAACAGAGACCCCAGAACATGGGAGACAACAGAACAGAGACCCCAGAACATGAGAGACAACAGAACAGAGACCCCAGAACATGAGAGACAACAGAACAGAGACCCCAGAACATGAGAGAAAACAGAACAGAGACCCCAGAACATGAGACAACAGAACAGAGACCCCAGAACATGAGAGACAACAGAACAGAGACCCCAGAACATGAGAGACAACAGAACAGAGACCCCAGAACATGAGAGAACCCAGAACAGAGACCCCAGAACATGAGAGACAACAGAACAGAGACCCCAGAACATGAGAGACAACAGAACAGAGACCCCAGAACATGAGAGACAACAGAACAGAGACCCCAGAACATGAGACAACAGAACAGAGACCCCAGAACATGAGAGACAACAGAGACCCCAGAACATGAGAGACAACAGAACAGAGACCCCAGAACATGAGAGACAACAGAACAGAGACCCCAGAACATGAGAGACAACAGAACAGAGACTCCAGAACATGATAGACAACAGAACAGAGACCCCAGAACATGAGAGACAACAGAACAGAGACCCCAGAACATGAGAGACAACAGAACAGAGACCCCAGAACATGAGACAACAGAACAGAGACCCCAGAACATGAGAGACAACAGAACAGAGACCCCAGAACATGAGAGAAAACAGAACAGAGACCCCAGAACATGAGACAACAGAACAGAGACCCCAGAACATGAACCACAACAGAACAGAGACCCCAGAGAGCACCAGGTGACCCGCAGCTAGCCTATGGGCTCCTTGCCGAGGAGAACCTACATAAAAGAAATGTTCTATTTGTGAACTCGTGTGCAGTAACTTTACCAGACTGACTGGTCGTATGACTGACTGACTTCTGGTGCAAGCACTGTCTTTTTGTGGTTCCAGGTTCACAAGCAACGTTTAAGCCCAATGCCTGATGGACTAGTCAAGAAAGTTTTGTGGTAACCAATTTCGTATGTGTCGTGCCCGACTACGGCCGAGTGTCTCCTCAGGAACCTGACACAACCTGAACTCTATGGTGTATCTAGTCTACTGAGCGGCACACGGACATCTGTGTCAATATTTCCTTAGTAAGATATTTTTGTTCACCATTATGCACAAGTGATATATTTGCGTCTCCGTACTATAATGGTTAAAGTATAATAAAAATGTATATAATTTGTTGTACACCAAAAAGTCATAGTGGACCGTGTTCTCTGATGTCTGGTAGCTTTCTTGTAGGGGTTATCCTGAACCAATCAGGAGAAGAAGCATTTCACCCCATCACCAACATCATGTCCAGTAAGGAGTAAAGTCGTGTACTACGCACAGTTCATAAGTACCGTGACCCCCCGAGCTACGATGGCCCCGACATCTGATCATTTCAACATACGATGCTTTTGTATGTCGGCGCCATCGCATAAACGGCTATCCTGCAGCGCACACTGCTTCAGCTGCCCCCGGATAGCCGTTTACGGTGCCCCGTGTGGTCCGGTGACGATCACTTACCTGTCCTCGGGGCTCCGGCGCGTCCTCTTTGGGATCCCCCTGCATCGTCGTCGCTCTCCATCAACGTCATCACGTCGCTGCGCACGCCGTCCTGTCATCCAATAGGAGCGACGTGATGGCGGTGATGGAGAGCGCGGATGCCGGGGAAGCAGAGGCCCTGCCGGAGCATCGGGGACACCACGGGGACGCAGCGACAGCGATGGACGGCAACATCCAGGGCAGCGGTGAGGAGCAGTGATGGTCCGGAGCGGCGGAGACAGGTGAGTATAACCTCCAATACCAGTGGTCTTCAACCTGCAGACCTCCAGATGTTGCAAAACTACAACTCCCAGCATGCCCGGACAGCCGTTGGCTGTCCGGGCATGCTGGGTGCTGTAGTTTTGCAACATCTGAAGGTCCGCAGGTTGTAGACCACTGTCCTATACTTTACATTGCACGGATCCCTCAACATACGATGGTTTCAACAAACGATGGTCCATTTGGAACGGATTCCCATAGTATGTTGAGGGACCACTGTACACATAAAGTCATGTACACAGGTCTCATGTACATTTGGGGCTGTAACACTCACAACTACACAGTTCATACCAATGTCTCCTCTGTCTAAAATGTCTAATGTGATTTTTCTTGTGTCCACGTGCTCAGGATACTTTGCTGGCCAGAAGGTATTCCTGTTTCCACAAAGCACGTAACCTAAAAAGTCAAAGGTAACAAATGTCTAATGTTATCTAATAAATGTCTATATAACTAGTGTTCTGGGGAGAAGTGTGTAATGCCAAGGGACCCCAGTAGCCAAGGCATTGGGCAGAAAGCCTCCAGCAACCCAATCCGCCAGTGTCGTGTCTCAGTCATATATATATAAAGTGTTGTAATATGCATAGTGATAGTCCATAAGCCATATTTATACTATAGTCATAGATATGTTGTCATTTCTATACATAGTCCTTATTCTCCAATAATCCTAAAGGTTATTCAGTTATACAATTTATCAGAGCATGTATGGACATTGATACAGAGACTCTATTGCATTATCAGTTTTGGAAACGGACGTTGGTTACAATGCTCCAGGACTGCATGTGGCCCCGAGGCCATTTAGCTCCTCAAAGCCTTCCAGAATGGACGTCGAGGGCGACTTTGCTTAAGTAGGGTGGTTTGTGATGTCCCAGTACGGGATATGTTCCTATAGTCCTGTCAGGTTGAGTCCCTGTACATCCTTTGGGCTCTCTTGCACTGTTCCCCCATATTGTGTATAGGTTGTATATTTAGTGTAAAGGACCTTTTGATATGCAAGGAAAAAATCGTAACACACGCTTAATTACCGCTCAATATTCTTTTTGTGCACATGGGTGAATATATTTTTTGTGAGAATTGTATTTCTCGGTGTATTTGTATTTCTTTACAAAAGAAGAATATTGAGCAGTAATTACGCGTGTGTTACAATTGTATTTCTCTAGAATATTGGGGGAGATTTATCAAAACCTGTGCAGAGGAAGAGTGGTGCAGTTGCCCATAGCAACCAATCAGATTGCTTCTTTCATTTTCCACAGGCCTCTTTAGAGGCACCAGGTGACCCGCAGCTAGCCTATGGGCTCCTTGCTCAGCCCCCCTCCCCCCCTTTATAAGAGGGGGAGGTACTACAATCTCTCTCTTAGATCCTGAGGTGAAGTCCAGTCCAGACGTCTCCAGTCCAGTCCAGCACATCTGGAGGCCTCAAGCCTAAATTACAGCCACAAGTCAGTAAGTCAAGTCATCTCTGTCTGCTGTCACTATCTTCAGTCAAGTCCAGTCTATTATAGTCAGCATGGCTGTCCTAAAGTCTTTCAAGTCACTGCAAGTCCCAGCAAGCTGCGAGGTCCCCTGTGTTACTGGTCACCTCTCTGGGATCCTGGCCGAGCTGTAAAGACTGTAACACCTATCCAACCTCAGTACAAGCTACCGTTAACCTTAACCTGGCCTTGGACTATTATCTGCCCTGCCTAACCTAGTACTAGCGGTGCTTCCTTCATGTGGTTACATAGGCAAACCATGCCCTGGCATCACGAACACTAAGGTGTTAACACCATCTACCCCTGGGCAACACCATCTGCCTCTACACCTCACATCACTCCCCGAAACCACACCAGAACATGAGAGACAACAGAACAGAGACCCCAGAACATGAGAGACAACAGAACAGAGACCCCAGAACATGAGAGACAACAGAACAGAGACCCCAGAACATAAGAGACAACAAAACAGAGACCCCAGAACATGAGAGACAACAGAACAGAGACCCCAGAACATGAGAGACAACAGAACAGAGACCCCAGAACATGAGACAACAGAACAGAGACTCCAGAACATGAGACAACAGAACAGAGACCCCAGAACATGAGAGACAACAGAACAGAGACCCCAGAACATGAGAGACAACAGAACAGAGACCCCAGAACATGAGACAACAGAACAGAGACCCCAGAACATGAGAGACAACAGAACAGAGACCCCAGAATATGAGACAACAGAACAGAGACTCCAGAACATGAGAGACAACAGAACAGAGACCCCAGAACATGAGAGACAACAGAACAGAGACCCCAGAACATGAGACAACAGAACAGAGACCCCAGAACATGAGACAACAGAACAGAGACCCCAGAACATGAGAGACAACAGAACAGAGACCCCAGAACATGAGAGACAACAGAACAGAGACCCCAGAACATGAGAGACAACAGAACAGAGACCCCAGAACATGAGAGACAACAGAACAGAGACCCCAGAACATGAGAGACAACAGAACAGAGACCCCAGAACATGAGAGACAACAGAACAGAGACCCCAGAACATGAGAGACAACAGAACAGAGACCCCAGAACATGAGAGACAACAGAACATGAGAGACCACAGAACATGAGAGACAACAGAACAGAGACCCCAGAACATGAGAGACAACAGAACAGAGACCCCAGAACATGAGAGACAACAGAACAGAGACCCCAGAACATGAGAGACAACAGAACAGAGACCCCAGAACATGAGACAACAGAACAGAGACCCCAGAACATGAGACAACAGAACAGAGACCCCAGAACATGAGAGACAACAGAACAGAGACCCCAGAACATGAGAGACAACAGAACAGAGACCCCAGAACATGAGACAACAGAACAGAGACCCCAGAACATGAGAGACAACAGAACAGAGACCCCAGAACATGAGAGACAACAGAACAGAGACCCCAGAACATGAGAGACAACAGAACAGAGACCCCAGAACATGAGAGACAACAGAACAGAGACCCCAGAACATGAGAGACAACAGAACAGAGACCCCAGAACATGAGAGACAACAGAACAGAGACCCCAGAACATGAGAGACAACAGAACAGAGACCCCAGAACATGAGAGACAACAGAACAGAGACCCCAGAACATGAGAGACAACAGAACAGAGACCCCAGAACATGAGAGACAACAGAACAGAGACCCCAGAACATGAGAGACAACAGAACAGAGACCCCAGAACATGAGAGACAACAGAACAGAGACCCCAGAACATGAGAGACAACAGAACAGAGACCCCAGAACATGAGAGACAACAGAACAGAGACCCCAGAACATGAGAGACAACAGAACAGAGGCCCCAGAACATGAGAGACAACAGAACAGAGGCCCCAGAACATGAGACAACAGAACAGAGACCCCAGAACATGAGAGACAACAGAACAGAGACCCCAGAACATGAGAGACAACAGAACAGAGACCCCAGAATATGAGACAACAGAACAGAGACCCCAGAACATGAGAGACAACAGAACAGAGACCGCAGAACATGAGAGACAACAGAACAGAGACCCCAGAACATGAGAGACAACAGAACAGAGACCCCAGAACATGAGAGACAACAGAACAGAGACCCCAGAACATGAGACAACAGGACAGAGACCCCAGAACATGAGAGACAACAGAACAGAGATCACAGAACATGAGAAACAACAGAACAGAGACCCCAGAACATGAGACAACAGAATAGAGACCCCAGAACATGAGACAACAGAACAGAGACCCCAGAACATGAGAGACAACAGAACAGAGACTCCAGAACATGAGAGACAACAGAACAGAGGCCCCAGAACATGAGAGACAACAGAACAGAGACCCCAGAACATGAGAGACAACAGAACAGAGACCCCAGAACATGAGAGACAACAGAACAGAGACCCCAGAACATGAGAGACAACAGAACAGAGACTCCAGAACATGAGAGACAACAGAACAGAGACCCCAGAACATGAGAGACAACAGAATAGAGACCCCAGAACATGAGACAACAGAACAGAGGCCCCAGAACATGAGAGACAACAGAACAGAGGCCCCAGAACATGAGACAACAGAACAGAGACCCCAGAACATGAGAGACAACAGAACAGAGACCCCAGAACATGAGAGACAACAGAACAGAGACCCCAGAATATGAGACAACAGAACAGAGACCCCAGAACATGAGACAACAGAACAGAGACTCCAGAACATGAGAGACAACAGAACAGAGACCCCAGAACATGAGAGACAACAGAACAGAGACTCCAGAACATGAGACAACAGAACAGAGACCCCAGAACATGAGACAACAGAACAGAGACTCCAGAACATGAGACCACAGAACAGAGACCACAGAACATGAGAGACAACAGAACAGAGACCACAGAACATGAGAGACAACAGAACAGAGACCCCAGAACATGAGAGACAACAGAACAGAGACCCCAGAACATGAGAGACAACAGAACAGAGACCCCAGAACATGAGAGACAACAGAACAGAGACCCCAGAACATGAGAGACAACAGAACAGAGACCCCAGAACATGAGACAACAGAACAGAGACCCCAGAACATGAGAGACAACAGAACAGAGATCACAGAACATGAGAGACAACAGAACAGAGATCACAGAACATGAGAGACAACAGAACAGAGACCCCAGAACATGAGAAACAACAGAACAGAGACTCCAGAACATGAGAGACAACAGAACAGAGACCCCAGAACATGAGAGACAACAGAACAGAGACTCCAGAACATGAGAGACAACAGAACAGAGACCCCAGAACATGAGATACAACAGAACAGAGACCCCAGAACATGAGACAACAGAACAGAGACCCCAGAACATGAGACAACAGAACAGAGACCGCAGAACATGAGAGACAACAGAACAGAGACCGCAGAACATGAGAGACAACAGAACAGAGACCCCAGAACATGAGAGACAACAGAACAGAGACCCCAGAACATGAGAGACAACAGAACAGAGACCCCAGAACATGAGACAACAGAACAGAGGCCCCAGAACATGAGAGACAACAGAACAGAGGCCCCAGAACATGAGACAACAGAACAGAGACCCCAGAACATGAGAGACAACAGAACAGAGACCCCAGAACATGAGAGACAACAGAACAGAGACCCCAGAATATGAGACAACAGAACAGAGACCCCAGAACATGAGACAACAGAACAGAGACTCCAGAACATGAGAGACAACAGAACAGAGACCCCAGAACATGAGAGACAACAGAACAGAGACTCCAGAACATGAGACAACAGAACAGAGACCCCAGAACATGAGACAACAGAACAGAGACTCCAGAACATGAGACCACAGAACAGAGACCACAGAACATGAGAGACAACAGAACAGAGACCACAGAACATGAGAGACAACAGAACAGAGACCCCAGAACATGAGAGACAACAGAACAGAGACCCCAGAACATGAGAGACAACAGAACAGAGACCCCAGAACATGAGAGACAACAGAACAGAGACCCCAGAACATGAGACAACAGAACAGAGACCCCAGAACATGAGAGACAACAGAACAGAGATCACAGAACATGAGAGACAACAGAACAGAGATCACAGAACATGAGAGACAACAGAACAGAGACCCCAGAACATGAGACAACAGAACAGAGACTCCAGAACATGAGAGACAACAGAACAGAGACTCCAGAACATGAGAGACAACAGAACAGAGACCCCAGAACATGGGAGACAACAGAACAGAGACCCCAGAACATGAGACAACAGAACAGAGACCCCAGAACATGAGAGACAACAGAACAGAGACCCCAGAACATGAGAGACAACAGAACAGAGACTCCAGAACATGAGAGACAACAGAACAGAGATCACAGAACATGAGACAACAGAACAGAGACCCCAGAACATGAGAGACAACAGAACAGAGACTCCAGAACATGAGAGACAACAGAACAGAGACCCCAGAACATGAGAGACAACAGAATAGAGACCCCAGAACATGAGACAACAGAACAGAGACCCCAGAACATGAGAGACAACAGAATAGAGACCCCAGAACATGAGACAACAGAACAGAGACTCCAGAACATGAGAGACAACAGAACAGAGACCACAGAACATGAGAGACAACAGAACAGAGACCCCAGAACATGAGAGACAACAGAACAGAGACCCCAGAACATGAGAGACAACAGAACAGAGACCCCAGAACATGAGAGACAACAGAACAGAGGCCCCAGAACATGAGAGACAACAGAACAGAGACCCCAGAACATGAGAGACAACAGAACAGAGACCCCAGAACATGAGAGACAACAGAACATGAGAGACCACAGAACATGAGAGACAACAGAACAGAGACTCCAGAACATGAGAGACAACAGAACAGAGACCCCAGAACATGAGACAACAGAACAGAGACCCCAGAACATGAGAGACAACAGAACAGAGACCCCAGAACATGAGAGACAACAGAACAGAGACCCCAGAACATGAGAGACAACAGAACAGAGACCCCCAGAACATGAGAGACAACAGAACAGAGACCCCAGAACATGAGAGACAACAGAACAGAGACCCCAGAACATGAGACAACAGAACAGAGACCCCAGAACATGAGAGACAACAGAACAGAGACCCCCAGAACATGAGAGACAACAGAACAGAGACCCCAGAACATGAGAGACAACAGAACAGAGACCCCAGAACATGAGACAACAGAACAGAGACCCCAGAACATGAGAGACAACAGAACAGAGACCCCAGAACATGAGAGACAACAGAACAGAGACCCCAGAACATGAGAGACAACAAAACAGAGACCCCAGAACATGAGAGACAACAGAACAGAGACCCCAGAACATGAGAGACAACAGAACAGAGACCCCAGAACATGAGACAACAGAACAGAGACCCCAGAACATGAGAGACAACAGAACAGAGGCCCCAGAACATGAGAGACAACAGAACAGAGACCCCAGAACATGAGAGACAACAGAACAGAGACCCCAGAACATGAGAGACAACAGAACAGAGACCCCAGAACATGAGAGACAACAGAACAGAGACCCCAGAACATGAGACAACAGAACAGAGACCCCAGAACAATGGGGGAGATTTATTAAATCCTGTGTAGAGGAAAAGTTACTGAGTTGCCCATAGCAACCAATCAGATCGCTTCTTTCATTTTTGAAGAGGCCTCTGAATAATGAAAGTGATCTGATTGGTTGCTATGGGGGACTCTGCAATGTTTCCTCTACACAGGATTTGATAAATCTCCCCCAATGTTCGGAGAGGCGTTAATCCGGGTCTCATTCGATGGCTTCATCTTAATTCTGGAGCCTCATTAAGTTCTTGTTCCCTTGGGATGTGACATCTATGGATGTGGACAATACTCAGGTACAATAAACCTGTCTGAACTCTGTTCAATTCATTAAGTAAAATCTCGGGAGATCTTATTTGGGGTCGGGAAGGAGTTTTTGACCCTCGTATGGGGCAATTGATATCGTCCTCATAGGGGGAGATTTATCAATGTTGGTTTGAGGGAGTAGAGATTTGGGGAGAAATGTATCAAAACCTTTGTAGAGGAAATGTTGTCCAGTTGCCCATAGCAACCAATCAGATCGCTTCTTTCATTTAAAAAAAGTCCTCTACAAAATGAAACAATCAATCTGATTGGTTGCTATGGGCAACTGGGAAACTTTTCCTCTGCACAAGTTTTGATAAATCTTCCCCTTTACCCGTTTACTTGCTGTATTTTTTTTACACAGTTTGTCAAAATTTACCAAAATGGCGCACAGACGATGAATTCTGCACAATTATAGTAGACAACTTGGAAAAATGTTCTACCGAAAATTGCACAACAATTGTGCAAAATTTGCAAGGATATTTAGAACATTAAAGTGGTGTAAAGCCAATGACAAATGTCCCCCATTGGGTTTAAAGGGGTACTCCGCTGCTCAGGGTTTGGAACAAACTGTTCCGAATCATTGTGCGACAAAATTTAAAAAAACACGCTGTTTTGTAACTTTTGGGGGCTTCCGTTTCTACGTAGTAAATTTTTCGGTAAAAATGACACCTTATCTTTTTTCCGCGTCTAAAGGGTTAATAGCGCGCGGCACCGCGATCAATGCCGCACGCTATTAGCCACGGGGCCCGGCCGTTGTTAGAGGCCGGGCCCGACCCGCTATGACGCCGTGGCACCGCGTTATAGATCGGGAGCGGACACATGACGTTCCAGTACGTCATGTGTCCTTAAGGAGTTAAAAGGGGGACTCCAGTGGAAAACTTTTTTTTTTTTTTTTTTTAATGAACTGGTGCCAGAAAGTTAAACAGATTTGTAATTTACTTCTATTAAAAAATCTTTACCCTTTCAGTACTTTTTGACAGCTGTTTGCTACAGAGGAAAATCTTTACTTTTTGAATTTCTTTTTTGTCTTGTCCACAGTGCTCTCTGCTGACACCTCTGTCCGTGTCCGTGGATATGGACAATACTCAGGTACAATAAACCTGTCTGAACTCTGTTCAATTCATTAAGTAAAATCTCGGGAGATCTTATTTGGGGTCGGGAAGGAGTTTTTGACCCTCGTATGGGGCAATTGATATCGTCCTCATAGGGGGAGATTTATCAATGTTGGTTTGAGGGAGTAGAGATTTGGGGAGAAATGTATCAAAACCTTTGTAGAGGAAATGTTGTCCAGTTACCCATAGCAACCAATCAGATCGCTTCTTTCATTTAAAAAAAGTCCTCTACAAAATGAAACAATCAATCTGATTGGTTGCTATGGGCAACTGGGAAACTTTTCCTCTGCACAAGTTTTGATAAATCTTCCCCTTTACCCGTTTACTTGCTGTATTTTTTTTACACAGTTTGTCAAAATTTACCAAAATGGCGCACAGACGATGAATTCTGCACAATTATAGTAGACAACTTGGAAAAATGTTCTACCGAAAATTGCACAACAATTGTGCAAAATTTGCAAGGATATTTAGAACATTAAAGTGGTGTAAAGCCAATGACAAATGTCCCCCATTGGGTTTAAAGGGGTACTCCGCTGCTCAGGGTTTGGAACAAACTGTTCCGAATCATTGTGCGACAAAATTTAAAAAAACACGCTGTTTTGTAACTTTTGGGGGCTTCCGTTTCTACGTAGTAAATTTTTCGGTAAAAATGACACCTTATCTTTTTTCCGCGTCTAAAGGGTTAATAGCGCGCGGCACCGCGATCAATGCCGCACGCTATTAGCCACGGGGCCCGGCCGTTGTTAGAGGCCGGGCCCGACCCGCTATGACGCCGTGGCACCGCGTTATAGATCGGGAGCGGACACATGACGTTCCAGTACGTCATGTGTCCTTAAGGAGTTAAAAGGGGGACTCCAGTGGAAAACTTTTTTTTTTTTTTTTTTTAATGAACTGGTGCCAGAAAGTTAAACAGATTTGTAATTTACTTCTATTAAAAAATCTTTACCCTTTCAGTACTTTTTGACAGCTGTTTGCTACAGAGGAAAATCTTTACTTTTTGAATTTCTTTTTTGTCTTGTCCACAGTGCTCTCTGCTGACACCTCTGTCCGTGTCAGGAACTGTCCAGAGCAGGAGAAAATCCCCCATAGCAAATCTCTCCTGCTCTGGACAGTTCCTCACATGGACAGAGGTGTCAGCAGAGAGCACTGTGGACAAGACAAAAAAGAAATTCAAAAAGTAAACAATTTCCTCTATAGCATACAGCTGCTGAAAAGTACGAAAAGGATTAAGATTTTTTTAATAGAAGTAATTTACAAATCTGTTTAACTTTCTGGCACCAGTTCATGTAAAAAAAAAAAAAAAGTTTTCCACCGGAGTACCCCTTTAACCCTTCCAGTACTTATCAGGTGCTGTGTGATCCACAGGAAGATGTGTAGTTACCGTGGAAGCTAAAGCGAATGTTATTACTTCTTGCTGCTGCACCTTGTCTGGGGAGACGATTCCATGTGAAAAATGAAAAGGAGTGAATAAAAAATCATGAAGCGCACTTCTACTAAACCGTGTTAGGTCTTGAATGTGTTCTCACTAGTTGTGGTGAAGCTAAGCTGGCGTGCATCCTATATACAATTGCCCTACATCTGTGTATTGCCCATAGAGATAGCAGGAGTATACAAATAGAGCTGGAGGAGGTGTATAACTACTATATATCCTGATCCCATAGAGAGAGCAGCAGTATACAGATAGAGCTGGAGAGGAAGGGTATAACTATTATATATCCTGATCCCATAGAGATAGCAGCAGTATACAGATAGAGCTGGAGAGGAAGGGTATAACTACTATATATCCTGATCCCATAGAGATAGCAGCAGTATACAGATAGAGCTGGAGGAAGTGTATAACTACTATATATCCTGATCCCATAGAGATTGTAGCAGTATACAGATAGAGCTGGAGGGGAGGTATATAACTCCTATATATCCTGATCCCCTAGATATAGCAGGAGTATACAGATAGAGCTGGAGGGGAGGTATATAACTACTATATATCCTGATCCCATAGAGATATCAGCAGTATACAGATAGAGCTTGTCACGATTCGGCTTACAGGTTGTGGATCCACTGTGTCAGCGAGGGATTGGCGTGGACCGTGCCGGTGCATTGCCGTGGAATGAGATTTGCCATAGAATGAGATGGTCCGCCTCCATCACATCCTATTGGCTCTCTCTTGTCACGTGACATATTTAAACGTCACGCATCGATGCGCACAGCAGTGTCAATTTGGCTATCACAGGGAGAGGATCTCCTCACCCTGTGATAGCTGAAGCTGTACGGAGCTCTCATGGCCTCTGTGGCCCGACAGAATTTCACACATGTACGCAGCTCATACGGCTGCCTCATATACATTTACTGTTGATCCACAGCGCTATCGGGATCCCGATGCCCGATGGCGCTGTCATCAGTGTGCGTACCCGCGAGCACCCCACGCCCGCAGCTCCATTCCCCGTCCCCCGCAGCTCTACTCCCCGTCCCGTTAACGCTCAGGGAGCGGGGGACAGAAAGTAGAGCATCGGGCGCAGGTTAAGTTATTCGCGTAGTGCTGCGCATGCGCAGTACTACTTTACCTGCGCCCGATGCTCTACTTTCTGTTCCTCGCTCCCTGAGCGTTAACGGGACGGGGAGTAGAGCTACGGAGGGACGGGGAATAGAGCTGCGGGGGACGGGGAGTAGAGATGCGGGGGACGGGGAGTAGAGATGCGGGGGACGGGGAGTACAGCTGCGGGCATGGGGCGCTCGCGGGGACGCACACTGATGACAGCGCCATCGGGCGTAGGAATCCCCATAGCGCTGTGGATCGCTCCCTGAGCGTTCACAGGGGACGGGGAGTAGAGCTGCGGGGGACGGGGAGTACAGCTGCGGGGGACGGGGAGTAGAGATGCGGGGGACGGGGAGTAGAGATGCGGTGGACGGGGAGTAGAGATGCGGGGGACGGGGTGTAGAGCTGCGGGGGACGGGGAGTAGAGCTGCGGGGGACGGGGAGTAGAGATGCGGGGGACGGGGTGTAGAGCTGCGGGCGTGGGGATCCTGATGACAGCGCCATCGGGCATCGGGATCCCGATAGCGCTGTGGATCAACAGTAAATGTATATGAGGCAGCCGCATGAGCTGCGTACATGTGTGAACTTCTGTCGGGCCACGAGAGCTCCGTACACCTTCAGCAATCACAGGGTGGGGAGATCCTCTCCCTGTGATAGCCAAACTGACACTGCTGTGCGCATCGATGCGTGACGTTTAAATATGTCACGTGGCAAGAGAGAGCCAATAGGATGTGATGGAGGCGGACCATCTCATTCTATGGCAAATCTCATTCCACGGCAATGCACCTGTGGACCGGTTCTAAGAGGCTACTGGTTTTCACCAGAGCCCGCCGCAAAGCGGGATGGTCTTGCTGCGGCGGTAGCAACCAGGTCGTATCCACTAGCAACGGCTCAACCT
Source organism: Hyla sarda (assembly GCF_029499605.1). Lineage (NCBI taxonomy): Eukaryota > Metazoa > Chordata > Amphibia > Anura > Hylidae > Hyla > Hyla sarda. The sequence goes on from NC_079195.1 coordinate 3,239,804, forward strand.
CGCTGACTGCTGAGAAGGCGTGGGACAGAAGGACTAGGCAGAGGCAAGGTCAGACGTAGCAGAAGGTCAGGGCAGGCGGCAAGGATCGTAGTCAATATGGATAGCAGGAGATCAGGTAACACAGGCTTTGGACAACACTAAACGCTTTCACTGGCACAAGGCAACAAGATCCGGCGAGGAAGTGCAGGGGAAGTGAGGTATTATAGCCAGGGAGCAGGTGGAAGCTAATTAGCCTAATTGGGCCAGGCACCAATCATTGGTGCACTTGCCCTTTAAGTCTCAGAGAGCTGGCGCGCGCACGCCCTAGAGAGTGGAGCCGCGCGCGCCAGCACATGACAGCCGGGGACCGGGACAGGTAAGTGACTTGGGATGCGATTCGGGAGGTTGCGCGTCCCGCTATGCGAATCGCATCCCCGCCGGCAATGTCAGTGCAGCGCTCCCGGTCAGCGGGTCTGACCGGGGCGCTGCAGGGAGAGAGACGCCGTGAGCGCTCCGGGGAGGAGCAGGGACCCGGAGCGCTCGGCATAACAGTACCCCCCCCCCTTAGGTCTCCCCCTTTTTTTGTCCGGCAACTGCTTTACCTGGGACGAGGACACCGGGAGTGAATGTAGGGTTTCCTCAAAGGCAGGCAGTACAGCAGGAGTGGGAATGGCGAGGGAGGGCAGAGGGTGAAGCTTGGCACGGGGCAGGGTGTCACCAGGACGGGGGCCATGAGGAGGCAAGGCACAGTCCAGATAAGCCTTGGGGGGACCAGGTGTAGGAGGAGGCACTGAGGCTTGCCTGACGGGACTGGGAGGGGGGTAGAGGCATTTCTTGTGGCAAGCAGAGTCCCAGTTCTTGATCTCCCCGGTGGTCCAGTCAAGGGTGGGAGAATGATGCTGGAGCCATGGCAGACTGAGGAGGACTTCAGAGGTGCAGTTGGGAAGGACGAAAAATTCAATCATTTCGTGATGGGGTCCAATGCACATTAAGAGGGGTTTTGTGCGGTAACGCACGGTGCAATCCAATCTAACTCCGTTGACCGCGGAAATGTAGAGCGGCTTGACGAGACGGGTCACCGGGATGCAGAATTTATTCACCAAAGAATCCAGAATAAAATTCCCAGAGGCACCAGAGTCCAAGCAGGCCACGGCAGAGAGGGAGGAGTTGGCAGAAGGAGAAATCCGCACGGGCACCGTGAGACGTGGAGAAGCAGACTTCGAACCAAGAGACGCCACACCCACGTGAGCTGGGTGCGTGCGTGCGTTTCCTAGACGTGGAGGACGAATAGGGCAATCCACCAAGAAATGCTCGGTACTGGCACAGTAAAGACAGAGATTTTCTTCCCTACGGCGATTCCTCTCTTCCTGGGTCAGGCGAGACCGATGCACTTGCATAGCCTCCTCGGCGGGAGGCCCAGGCGTAGACTGCAAAGGATGCTGTGGGAGAGGTGCCCAGAGATCTAAGTCTTTTTCCTGGCGGAGCTCCTGATGTCTCTCAGAAAAACGCATGTCAATGCGGGTAGCCAAATGGATAAGTTCTTGCAGGTTGGCAGGAATCTCTCGTGCGGCCAGCACATCCTTGATGTTACTGGATAGGCCTTTTTTAAAGGTCGCGCAGAGGGCCTCGTTATTCCAAGATAATTCGGAAGCGAGAGTATGAAATTGGATGGCGTACTCGCCCACTGAAGAATTACCCTGGACCAGGTTCAGCAGGGCAGTCTCGGCAGAAGAAGCTCGGGCTGGCTCCTCGAAGACACTACGGACTTCAGCGAAGAAGGACTGGACTGTGGCGGTGGCAGGATCATTGCGGTCCCAGAGCGGTGTGGCCCAAGACAAGGCCTTTCCTGAAAGAAGGCTCACTACGAACGCCACCTTAGACCGTTCTGTAGGAAACAAGTCCGACAACATCTCCATATGCAGGGAACACTGAGACAGAAATCCACGGCAGAGTCTAGAGTCCCCATCAAATTTGTCCGGCAGGGACAAGCGGAGGCTAGGAGCGGCCACTCGCTGCGGAGGAGGTGCAGGAGCTGGCGGAGGAGATGGTTGCTGCTGTAGCAGTGGCAGAAGTTGCTGTAACGCGGCGGTCAACTGCGACAGCTGCTGTCCTTGTTGGGCAATCTGCTGCGATTGCTGAGCGACCACCGTGGATAGGTCAGCGAGACTTGGCAGCGGCACCTCAGCGGGATCCATGGCCGGATCTACTGTCACGATTCGGCTTACAGGTAGTGGATCCTCTGTGTCAGCGAGGGATTGGCGTGGACCGTGCCGGTGGACCGGTTCTAAGATGCTACTGGTGTTCACCAGAGCCTGCCGCAAAGCGGGATGGTCTTGCTGCGGCGGTAGCAACCAGGTCGTATCCACCGGCAACAGCTCAACCTCTCTGACTGCTGAGAAGGCGCGGGACAGAAGGACTAGGCAGAGGCAAGGTCAGACGTAGCAGAAGGTCGGGGCAGGCGGCAAGGTTCGTAGTCAATATGGATACCAGGAGATCAGGTAACACAGGCTTGGACAACACTATACGCTTTCACTGGCACAAGGCAACAAGATCCGGCAAGGGAGTGCAGGGGAAGTGAGGTGATATAGCCAGGGAGCAGGTGGAAGCTAATCAGGCTAATTGGGCCAGGCACCAATCATTGGTGCACTGGCCCTTTAAGTCTCAGAGAGCTGGCACGCGCGCGCCCTAGAGAGCGGAGCCGCGCGCGCCAGCACATGACAGCCGGGGACCGGGACGGGTAAGTGACTTGGGATGCGATTCGGGAGGTTGCGCGTCCCGCTATGCGAATCGCATCCCCGCCGGCAATGTCAGTGCAGCGCTCCCGGTCAGCGGGTCTGACCGGGGCGCTGCAGGGAGAGAGACGCCGTGAGCGCTCCGGGGAGGAGCAGGGACCCGGAGCGCTCGGCGTAACAGAGCTGGAGGGGAGGTATATATCTACTATATATCCTGATCCCATAGAGATATCAGCAGTATACAGATAGAGCTGGAGGGGAGGTATATAACTACTATATATCCAGATCCCATAGAGATAGTAGTAGTATACAGATAGAGCTGTAGGGGAGGGGTATTACTACTATATATCCTGATCCCATAGAGATAGCAGCAGTATACAGATAGAGCTGGAGGAAGTGTATAACTTCTATATATCCTGATCCCATAGAGATTGTAGCAGTATACAGATAGAGCTGGAGGGGAGGTATATAACTCCTATATATCCTGATCCCATAGAGATAGCAGGAGTATACAGATAGAGCTGGAGGAGGTGTATAACTCCTATATATCCAGATCCCATAGAGATAGCAGTAGTATACAGATAGAGCTGGAGGGGAGTTGTATAACTACTATATATCCTGATCCCATAGAGATAGCAGCAGTATACAGATAGAGCTGGAGGTGTATAACTACTATATATCCTGATCCCATAGAGATAGCAGCAGTATACAGATAGAGCTGGAGGGGAGGGGTATAAATACTATATATCCTGATCCCATAGAGATAGCAGGAGTATACAGATAGAGCTGGAGGAGGTGTATAACTACTATATATCCTAATCCCATAGAGATAGCAGCAGTATACAGATAGAGCAGGAGGGGAGGTGTATTACTACTATATATTCTGATCCCATAGAGATAGCAGCAGTATACAGATAGAGCTGGAGGAGGTGTATAACTACTATATATCCTAATCCCATAGAGATAGCAGCAGTATACAGATAGAGCTGGAGAGGAGGTGTATAACTACTATATATCCTGATCCCATAGAGATAGTAGTAGTATACAGATAGAGCTGGAGGAGGTGTATAACTACTATATATCCTAATCCCATAGAGATAGTAGTAGTATACAGATAGAGCTGTAGGGGAGGGGTATTACTACTATATATCCTGATCCCATAGAGATAGTAGTAGTATACAGATAGAGCTGGAGGAGGTGTATAACTACTATATATCCTAATCCCATAGAGATAGCAGCAGTATACAGATAGAGCTGGAGAGGAGGTGTATAACTACTATATATCCTGATCCCATAGAGATAGTAGTAGTATACAGATAGAGCTGGAGGAGGTGTATAACTACTATATATCCTAATCCCATAGAGATAGCAGCAGTATACAGATAGAGCTGGAGGGGAGGTGTATAACTACTATATATCCAGATCCCATAGAGATAGTAGTAGTATACAGATATAGCTGGAGGGGAGGTGTATTACTACTATATATCCTGATCCCATAGAGATAGCAGCAGTATACAGATAGAGCTGGAGGAAGTGTATAACTTCTATATATCCTGATCCCATAGAGATTGTAGCAGTATACAGATAGAGCTGGAGGGGAGGTATATAACTCCTATATATCCTGATCCCATAGAGATAGCAGTAGTATACAGATAGAGCTGGAGGGGAGTTGTATAACTACTATATATCCTGATCCCATAGAGATAGCAGCAGTATACAGATAGAGCTGGAGGTGTATAACTACTATATATCCTGATCCCATAGAGATAGCAGCAGTATACAGATATAGCTGGAGGGGAGGGGTATAAATACTATATATCCTGATCCCATAGAGATAGCAGGAGTATACAGATAGAGCTGGAGGAGGTGTATAACTACTATATATCCTAATCCCATAGAGATAGCAGCAGTATACCGATAGAGCAGGAGGGGAGGTGTATTACTACTATATATTCTGATCCCATAGAGATAGCAGCAGTATACAGATAGAGCTGGAGGAGGTGTATAACTACTATATATCCTAATCCCATAGAGATAGCAGCAGTATACAGATAGAGCTGGAGAGGAGGTGTATAACTACTATATATCCTGATCCCATAGAGATAGTAGTAGTATACAGATAGAGCTGGAGGAGGTGTATAACTACTATATATCCTAATCCCATAGAGATAGCAGCAGTATACAGATAGAGCTGGAGGGGAGGTGTATTACTACTATATATTCTGATCCCATAGAGATAGCAGTAGTATACAGATAGAGCTGGAGGGGTATAAATACTATATATCCTTATCCCATAGAGATAGCAGCAGTATACAGATAGAGCTGAAGGGGAGGTGTATAACTACTATATATCCTGATCCCATAGAGATAGCAGCAGTATACAGATAGAGCTGGAGGGGAGGTGTATAACTACTATATATCCTGATCCCATAGAGATATCAGCAGTATACAGATAGAGCTGGAGAGGAGGTGTATAACTACTATATATCCTGATCCCATAGATTTAGCAGCAGTATACAGATATAGCTGAAGGGGAGGTGTATAACTACTATATATCCTGATCCCATAGAGATAGCAGCAGTATACAGATAGAGCTGGAGGTGTATAACTACTATATATCCTGATCCCATAGAGATTGGTGGGGGGCAGTATGGATCCCCGGATGCCATATTGCGGGTGCGTTCAGCTGCAGGAGAATCCATGATTTTGGAGGAGGGGGGTCCTCTGTGATGTCATCCCTCATATGTCAGTAATGAAGTGCGTGCGCGGGGACATGACTCGGCTCCCGATCCTGTTCACAAGTGTATGAGGAACGTCCGCCATATGGAATCGGTCCCAGGACAGATGGAGCCATTTATCTGCAGGGGATAGCGGGACCCTCAGATCAGCGGCCACATGTGCTGCGCAGACCCCCCTCCGGGTCACACACCTGATTCCACTTTACATCATTCTGTGACGGGTGATTTGTGACACCCCCCTCCTCCTGCCAGTAGGGGGTACTACTTGGAAGTCGTATTTACTTTAGTCGTATCCCCCTAAGCATCATTTACTGTCTGCGCCATAACCTTCCTATTCTGAGGGGCTTCGGGGGGATTTTTCCAAGGTTCGTCTTACAGAGGAAAGTCACATCCCCCAATACTGATCCGAGAAAACCAGAAGACCGGGGGCTTATAGACTGGAAAACCAGTGGGAGGAGGAGGCTAACCCCAAAAACATCATGTGTCCTGGAGCACACGTATGGGCCACCACGTATGGAACAATACCATATAGAAGATTCTACAGATAGAACACTGCAATATAGAATATTCTACATATAGAACACTGCGATATGGAAGATTCTACATATAGAACACTGCGATATAGAATATTCTACATATAGAACACTACGATATGGAAGATTCTACATATAGAACACTGCGATATGGAAGATTCTACATATAGAACATTGCAATATAGAATATTCTACATATATAGAGCACTGCGATATGGAAGATTCTACATATAGAAGACTGCGATATGGAAGATTCTACATATAGAACACTGCGATATGGAAGATTCTACATATAGGACACTGCGATATAGAAGATTCTACATATAGAACACTACGATATGGAAGATTCTACATATAGAACACTGCGATATGGAAGATTCTACATATAGAAGACTGCGATATGGAAGATTCTACATATAGAACACTGCGATATGGAAGATTCTACATATAGAACATTGCGATATGGAAGATTCTACATATAGAACACTGCAATATGGAAGATTCTACATATAGAACACTGCGATATATAATATTCTACATATAGAAGACTACGATATGGAAGATTCTACATATAGAACACTGCGATATGGAAGATTCTACATATAGAACATTGCAATATAGAATATTCTACATATAGAGCACTACAATAGAGAAGATTCTACATATAGAACACTACAATAAAGAAGATTCTACATATAGAACACTACAATAAAGAAGATTCTACATATAGAACACTACAATAAAGAAGATTCTACATATAGAACACTACAATAGAGAAGATTCTACATATAGAACACTACAATAAAGAAGATTCTACATATAGAACACTACAATATGGAAGATTCTACATATAGAACACTACAATATGGAAGATTCTACATATAGAAGACTGCGATAAAGAAGATTCTACATATAGAAGACTACAATAAAGAAGATTCTACATATAGAACACTACAATAGAGAAGATTCTACATATAGAAGACTACAATAAAGAATATTCTACATGTAGAACACTACAATAAAGAAGATTCTACATATAGAAGACTGCAATATAGAATATTCTACATATAGAACACTGCAATATGGAAGATTCTACATATAGAACACTACGATATGGAAGATTCTACATATAGAAGACTACAATAGAGAAGATTCTACATATATAACATTGCAATATAGAATATTCTACATATAGAACACTACAATATGAAAGATTCTACATATAGAACACTGCAAAATGGAAGATTCTACATATAGAACACTACAATATGGAAGATTCTACATATAGAACACTGCAATATGGAACATTCTACATATAGAACACTACGATAAAGAAGATTCTACATATAGAAGACTGCGATATAGAATATTCTACATATAGAACACTGCAATATGGAAGATTCTACATATAGAACACTACGATATAGAAGATTCTACATATATAAGACTGTGATATAGAAGATTCTACATATAGCAGACTGCAATATAGAAGATTCTACATATAGAACACTACAATATAGAAGATTCTACATATAGAAGACTGTGATATAGAATATTCTACATATGGAAGACTGAGATATAGAAGATTCTACATATAGAAGACTGCGATATAGAAGATTCTACATATAGAAGACTGTGATATAGAAGATTCTACATAAAGAAGACTGTCATTTAGAAGATTCTACATATGGAAGACTGAGATATAGAAGATTCTACATATAGAAGACTGCGATATAGAAGATTCTACATATAGAAGACTGTGATATAGAAGATTCTACATAAAGAAGACTGTCATATAGAAGATTCTACATATAAAAGACTACAATAAAAAAGATTCTACATGTAGAAGTCTACAGTAAGGGAGAATTCTACATATAGAAGACTACGATACTAAAGATTCTCCATATAGAACACTACAATAAAGAAGATTCTACATATAGAACACATAGAACACTACGATATAGAATATTCTACATATAGAACACTACAATATGGAAGGTTCCAAATATAGAAGATTCTACATATAGAAGACTACAATAAAGAAGAATTCTATATATAGAAAACTACAATGTGCCATCATATCCCATCATACACTATTAAATTCCATCATACACTATTAAACAATATCTCACACTATCATATATCACATGATTACTCACTATCATACATCTTAATACACATCATACACTGTCATGCACCATTATACACCATCATACACTATCATCATACACTATCATACACTATCATCATACACTATCATACACTATCATCATACACTATCATACACCATCATACACTATCATACACTATCATCATACACTATCATACACCATCATACACTATCATACACTATCATACACCATCATACACTATCATACACTATCATACACTATCATCATACACTATCATACACTATCATACACTATCATACACTATCATACACTATCATCATACACTATCATACACTATCATACACTATCATCATACACTATCATACACCATCATACACTATCATACACTATCATACACCATCATACACTATCATCATACACTATCATACACTATCATCATACACTATCATACACCATCATACACTATCATCATACACTATCATACACTATCATCATACACTATCATACACCATCATACACTATCATACACTATCATACACCATCATACACTATCATACACTATCATCATACACTATCATACACCATCATACACTATAATCATACACTATCATACACTATCATCATACACTATCATACACCATCATACACTATCATCATACACTATCATACACTATCATACACCATCATACACTATCATACACTATCATACACCATCATACACTATCATACACTATCATACACTATCATCATACACTATCATACACCATCATACACTATCATCATACACTATCATCATACACTATCATACACTATCATCATACACTATCATACACCATCATACACTATCATCATACACTATCATACACCATCATACACTATCATCATACACTATCATACACTATCATACACCATCATACACTATCATCATACACCATCATACACTATCATCATACACTATCATACATCGTCATACCCATCATTTACCATCATAGACTATCATACACCATAATTTCCCTTCATAGACTATCATATACCATCATCCACTAGCATACATCATAATACACCATCATTTACCATCATACACCATAAGTTGCCATCACAGACTATTATATACCATCATGTACTATCATACACCAACATACATCATCATATACCATCATACACTATCATACTTCATCATATACCATCATAGATCATCATACATCATGATACACGATCATAAACTATCATACACTATGCAAGTTCCACACCGGCAAGTGTGCAATCAGCTCTTCTACCTGTATGGGTGCTCATACACCATCATTTACCATCATACACCATCATATACAATCATAGGTGGTCATACACCATCCTACATTATCATACCCTATCATATACCATCATGCACTATCATACACATTATTATACACTATCATACATCATCATACACCATTATACATCATCATACACCAATATACATCATCATACACCATTACACATCGTCACATACTATATCATCAACATCCATCCTATATACCATTATACACGATCATACACCATCATACAATATCATACATCATCATTCACCATCATACAGTATCATACATCATTATTCACCATCAGAAAGTATTATACATCATCATACACCATCATACATGATCATATACCATTGTACTACCATCATAGACTATCATACACCATTATACACTGTCATACACCTTATACACTATCATTCACCATCATACAGTATCATACATCATCATTCACCATCATAAAGTATTATACATCATCATACACCATCATACATGATCATATACCATCGTACTACCATCATAGACTATCATACACTATCATACACCATTATACACTATCATACACCTTATACACTATCATTCACCATCATACAGTATCATACATCATCATTCACCATCATAAAGTATTATACATCATCATACACCATCATACATGATCATATACCATCGTACTACCATCATAGACTATCATACACTATCATACACCATTATACACTATCATACACCTTATACACTATCATTCACCATCATAAAGTATCATACATCATCATTCACCATCATAAAGTATCATACATCATCATACACCATCATCCATGATCATATACCATCGTACTACCATCATAGACTATCATACACTATCATACACCTCATACACTTTCATTCACCATCATACAGTATCATACATCATCATTCACCATCATAAAGTATTATACATCATCATACACCATCATACATGATCATATACCATCGTACTACCATCATAGACTATCATACACTATCATACACCATTATACACTATCATACACCTTATACACTATCATTCACCATCATACAGTATCATACATCATCATACACCATCATACATGATCATATACCATCGTACTACCATCATAGACTATCATACACTATCATACACCATTATACACTATCATACACCTTATACACTATCATTCACCATCATACAGTATCATACATCATCATTCACCATCATAAAGTATCATAAATCATCATAAACCATCATACATGTTCATATACCATCATACTACCATCATAGACTATCATAGACTATCATACACCTTATACACTATCATTCACCATCATACAGTATCATACACCATCATACATGATCATATACCATCATACTACCATCACAGACTATCATACACTATTATACACTATCATACACCTTATACACTATCATTCACCATCATACAGTATCATTCACCATCATAAAGTATCATACATCATCATACACCATCATACATGATCATATACCATCATACTACCATCACAGACTATCATACACTATTATACACTATCATACACCTTATACACTATCATTCACCATCATACAGTATCATACATCATCATCCACAAGCAATAGCACTCCAGCTCACCCCTGGTATAAGCTCCACTGCAGCACGGACTGGAGCGGACCAACTCCTCGTGTTCAGCAATATAAGTAGTAGATTGTCCAGCGCAGAAACTCTGTGAAATCTTTATTGGTTTCTGAACACAGGCATGCAGGAATAACAGGTGACGTGGTTCATCTATCTTACGTAGCCTTAGTCAAGATAGCCGAAACACGTCACCTGTTATTCCTGTATGTCTGTGTTCGGAAACCAATAAAGATATAAAGAAACCAACAGAGATTTTACCGAGCTTCTGCGCTGGACAATCTACTATTTCTATTGCCATTCATCATAATACACTATCATACACCATCATACACTATCATATATTATCATACACTATCATACACTATCATACACTATCATATATTATCATACACTATCATACACATCATACACCATCATACACTATCATATATTATCATACACTATCATATATTATCATACACTATCATACACTATCATACACTATCATACACTATCATATATTATCATACACTATCAGACACATCATACACCATCATTCACAATCATACACAACCATACACTATCATATACCATCATAGACTATCATACACTATCATATATCATCATACACAGTCATACACTATTAATCACTATCATACACCATCCAACACTACCATACACTTATTATACACGATCATACACCATCATACAGTATCATACATCATCATTCACCATCATAAAGTTTCATATATCATCATACACCATCATATACTATCATACACAATTATGTACCATCATAGACTATCATACATCATCATACACTATCATACACCATCATAAACCATCATTCACAATCATACACCATCATACACTATCATACACTATCATATACATCATCATACACTATCATACACTATCATACATCATCATACACTATCATACACTATCATACATCATCATACACCATTACAGACCATAACATACCAACATACACTATCCTACACTATCATACACCATCACACACAATCACACACTATAATATACCATCATATACTATCATAAATCATCATACACTATCATACACTATCATCATACACTATCATACACCATCATAAACCATCATTCACAATCATACACTATCATACATCATCATACACTATCATATACATCATCATACACTATCATACACTATCATACATCATCATACACTATCATACATCATCATACACCATTACAGACCATAACATACCAACATACACTATCCTACACTATCATACACCATCACACACAATCACACACTATAATATACCATCATATACTATCATAAATCATCAAACACTATCATACATTATCATACACTATCATACATCATCATACACCATCATAAACTATCATATACCAACATACACTATCCTACACTATCATACACCATCACACACAATCACACACTAGCATATAGAATCATATACTATCATAAATCATCATACACCATCATAAACTATCATATACCAACATACACTATCCTACACGATCATACATCATCACACACAATCATACACTATCATATACCATCATACACAGTCATACACTATCCTACACCTTCATAAACTATCATACACTATAACTATCTCACGCTATCATACACCATCATATACTACCATACACTATCATATACCATCATACACCATCATGCGCTTTTATACACCATCATACATTATCATACACCATCATATACCATCTTTAACTATCATACACCATCATATATCATCATACACCATCATACACTATCATACTTCATCACACATCATCTTAAACTATCATACACCATCATATACTATCATAGACCATGATATTACAACATACACCACCCTACACTGTCATATATCATCATATACCATCATAGACTATCATACACCATCACACACTATCATACACTATCAACCACTATTTCACAATATCATACACCATCATACATCATTATACACTATCATACACCATCATTGACCATCATACACTATCATACACCATCATTTACTAACATACACTATCCTACACTATCATACACCATCGTATACCATCATAGACTGTCATACACCATCACACACTATCCATACACTATCATATACCATTATACACAGTCATACTCTATCATACACTATCAATCACTATTTCAAACTATCATACACCATCATATACCATCATACACCATTATTTGCTATCATACACCATTATACACTATCATACAACATCATACACTATCATACACAATTGTTTACCATCATACAGTATCATACATGATCATACACCATCATAGACATAATAAACCAACATACACTATCCTACACTATCATATACCGTCATAGACTATCATACACCACCACACAGTATCATATACCATCATACACTCTCTTAGACATATCATGTCATACACTATACACATACACATATCATACACTATCATACACCATCATACACTATCATACGCCATCATACACTATCATACACCATCATATCTTATCATATACTATCATACACTATGATACACCATCATACACTATCATACATCATCATACACTATCATACACCATCATACACTATCATACATCATCATACACCATCATACACTATCCTACATCATCATACACTATCATACACCATCATACACTATCCTACATCATCATACACTATCATACACCATCATACACTATCATACATCATCATACACTATCATACACTATCATACATCATCATACACCATCATACACTATCCTACATCATCATACACCATCATACACTATCATACATCATCATACACTATCATACACCATCATACACTATCATACATCATCATACACCATCATACACTATGATACATCATCATACACTATCATACACCATCATACACTATCATACATCATCATACACTATCATACACTATGATACATCATCATACACTATCATACACCATCATACACTATCCTACATCATCATACACTATCCTACATCATCATACACTATCATACACCATCATACACTATCATATTCCTGACTCCTGTGTCTCTATAGGTGTCTGTACATATTCCTGATTCCTGTCTCTATAGGTGTTTGTACATATTCCTGACTCCTGTGTCTCTATAGGTGTCTGTACATATTCCTGACTCCTGTGTCTCTATAGGTGTCTGTACATATTCCTGACTCCTGTGTCTCTATAGGTGTCTGTACATATTCCTGACTCCTGTCTCTATAGGTGTCTGTACATATTCCTGACTCCTGTCTCTATAGGTGTCTGTACATATTCTTGACTCATGTGTTTCTATAGGTGTCTGTACATATTCTTGACTCATGTGTTTCTATAGGTGTCTGTACATATTCCTGACTGGCTCCTGTCTCTATAGGTGTCTGTACATATTCCTGACTCCTGTCTCTATAGGTGTCTGTACATATTCCTGACTCCTGTGTTTCTATAGGTGTCTGTACATATTCCTGACTGGCTCCTGTCTCTATAGGTGTCTGTACATATTCCTGACTCCTGTCTCTATAGGTGTCTGTACATATTCCTGTGTCGCTATAGGTGTCTGTACATATTCCTGACTCCTGTCTCTATAGGTGTCTGTACATATTCCTGGCTCCTGTGTTTCTATAGGTGTCTGTACATATTCCTGACTGGCTCCTGTCTCTATAGGTGTCTGTACATATTCCTGACTGGCTCCTGTCTCTATAGGTGTCTGTACATATTCCTGATTCCTGTCTCTATAGGTGTCTGTACATATTCCTGACTCCTGTGTCTCTATAGGTGTCTGTACATATTCCTGACTCCTGTGTCTCTATAGGTGTCTGTACATATTCCTGACTCCTGTCTCTATAGGTGTCTGTACATATTCCTGACTCTTGTGTCTCTATAGGTGTCTGTACATATTCCTGACTCCTGTCTCTATAGGTGTCTGTACATATTCCTGACTCCTGTGTCTCTATAGGTGTCTGTACATATTCCTGACTCCTGTGTCTCTATAGTTGTCTGTACATATTCTTGACTCCTGTGTTTCTATAGGTGTCTGTACATATTCCTGACTGGCTCCTGTCTCTATAGGTGTCTGTACATATTCCTGACTCCTGTGTTTCTATAGGTGTATGTACATATTCCTGACTGGCTCCTGTCTCTATAGGTGTCTGTACATATTCCTGACTCCTGTCTCTATAGGTGTCTGTACATATTCCTGTGTCGCTATAGGTGTCTGTACATATTCCTGACTCCTGTCTCTATAGGTGTCTGTACATATTCCTGACTCCTGTGTTTCTATAGGTGTCTGTACATATTCCTGACTGGCTCCTGTCACTATAGGTGTCTGTACATATTCCTGACTGGCTCCTGTCTCTATAGGTGTCTGTACATATTCCTGATTCCTGTCTCTATAGGTGTCTGTACATATTCCTGACTCCTGTGTTTCTATAGGTGTCTGTACATATTCCTGACTGGCTCCTGTCACTATAGGTGTCTGTACATATTCCTGACTGGCTCCTGTCTCTATAGGTGTCTGTACATATTCCTGATTCCTGTCTCTATAGGTGTCTGTACATATTCCTGACTCCTGTGTCTCTATAGGTGTCTGTACATATTCCTGACTCCTGTGTCTCTATAGGTGTCTGTACATATTCCTGACTCCTGTCTCTATAGGTGTCTGTACATATTCCTGACTCTTGTGTCTCTATAGGTGTCTGTACATATTCCTGACTCCTGTCTCTATAGGTGTCTGTACATATTCCTGACTCTTGTGTCTCTATAGGTGTCTGTACATATTCCTGACTCCTGTCTCTATAGGTGTCTGTACATATTCCTGACTCCTGTGTCTCTATAGGTGTCTGTACATATTCCTGACTCCTGTGTCTCTATAGTTGTCTGTACATATTCTTGACTCCTGTGTTTCTATAGGTGTCTGTACATATTCCTGACTGGCTCCTGTCTCTATAGGTGTCTGTACATATTCCTGACTCCTGTGTTTCTATAGGTGTCTGTACATATTCCTGACTGGCTCCTGTCTCTATAGGTGTCTGTACATATTCCTGACTCCTGTCTCTATAGGTGTCTGTACATATTCCTGTGTCGCTATAGGTGTCTGTACATATTCCTGACTCCTGTCTCTATAGGTGTCTGTACATATTCCTGACTCCTGTGTTTCTATAGGTGTCTGTACATATTCCTGACTGGCTCCTGTCTCTATAGGTGTCTGTACATATTCCTGATTCCTGTCTCTATAGGTGTCTGTACATATTCCTGACTCCTGTCTCTATAGGTGTCTGTACATATTCCCGACTCCTGTGTCTCTATAGGTGTCTGTACATATTCCTGACTCCTGTGTCTCTATATGTGTCTGTACATATTCCTGACTCCTGTCTCTATAGGTGTCTGTACATATTCTTGACTCATGTGTCTCTATATGTGTCTGTACATATTACTGACTACTGTGTCTCTATAGGTGTCTGTACATATTCCTGACTCCTGTGTCTCTATAGGTGTCTGTACATATTCCCGACTCCTGTGTCTCTATAGGTGTCTGTACATATTCCTGACTCCTGTGTCTCTATAGGTGTCTGTACATATTCCTGACTCCTGTCTCTATAGGTGTTTGTACATATTCCTGACTCCTGTGTCTCTATAGGTGTCTGTACATATTCCTGACTCCTGTGTCTCTATAGGTGTCTGTACATATTCCTGACTCCTGTGTCTCTATAGGTGTCTGTACATATCCCTGACTCCTGTGTCTCTATATGTGTCTGTACATATTCCTGACTCCTGTGTCTCTATAGGTGTCTGTACATATTCCTGACTCCTGTGTCTCTGTAGGTGTCTGTACATATTCCTGACTCCTGTGTCTCTATAGGTGTCTGTACATATTCCTGACTCCTGTGTCTCTATAGGTGTCTGTACATATTCCTGACTCCTGTGTCTCTATAGGTGTTTGTACATATTCCTGACTCCTGTGTCTCTATAGGTGTCTGTACATATTCCTGACTCCTGTGTCTCTATAGGTGTCTGTACATATTCCTGACTCCTGTGTCTATAGGTGTCTGTACATATTCCTGACTCCTGTCTCTATAGGTGTCTGTACATATTCCTGACTCCTGTGTCTCTATAGGTGTCTGTACATATTCCTGACTCCTGTGTCTCTATAGGTGTCTGTACATATTCCTGACTCCTGTGTCTATAGGTGTCTGTACATATTCCTGACTCCTGTCACTATAGGTGTCTGTACATATTCCTGACTCCTGTGTCTCTATAGGTGCCTGTACATATTCCTGACTCCTGTGTCTCTATATGTGTCTGTACATATTCCTGACTCCTGTGTCTCTATATGTGTCTGTACATATTCCTGACTCCTGTCTCTATAGGTGTCTGTACATATTCCTGACTCCTGTGTCTCTATAGGTGTCTGTACATATTCTTGACTCATGTGTCTCTATAGGTGTCTGTACATATTCCTGACTCCTGTCTCTATAGGTGCCTGTACATATTCCTGACTCCTGTGTCTCTATAGGTGTCTGTACATATTCTTGACTCATGTGTCTCTATAGGTGTCTGTACATATTCCTGACTCCTGTGTCTCTATAGGTGTTTGTACATATTCCTGACTCCTGTGTCTCTATAGGTGTCTGTACATATTCCCGACTCCTGTGTCTCTATAGGTGTCTGTACATATTCCTGACTCCTGTGTCTATAGGTGTCTGTACATATTCCTGACTCCTGTGTCTCTATAGGTGTCTGTACATATTCCTGACTCCTGTGTCTCTATAGGTGTCTGTACATATTCCTGACTCCTGTGTCTCTATAGGTGTCTGTACATATTCCTGACTCCTGTGTCTCTATAGTTGTCTGTACATATTCTTGACTCCTGTGTTTCTATAGGTGTCTGTACATATTCCCGACTCCTGTGTCTCTATAGGTGTCTGTACATATTCCTGACTCCTGTGTCTCTATATGTGTCTGTACATATTCCTGACTCCTGTCTCTATAGGTGTCTGTACATATTCCCGACTCCTGTGTCTCTATAGGTGTCTGTACATATTCCTGACTCCTGTGTCTCTATATGTGTCTGTACATATTCCTGACTCCTGTCTCTATAGGTGTCTGTACATATTCTTGACTCATGTGTCTCTATATGTGTCTGTACATATTACTGACTCCTGTGTCTCTATAGATGTCTGTACATATTCCTGACTCCTGTGTCTCTATAGGTGTCTGTACATATTCCTGACTCCTGTGTCTCTATAGGTGTCTGTACATATTCCTGACTCCTGTGTCTCTATAGGTGTCTGTACATATTCCTGACTCCTGTGTCTCTATAGGTGTCTGTACATATTCCCGACTCCTGTGTCTCTATAGGTGTCTGTACATATTCCTGACTCCTGTGTCTCTATAGGTGTCTGTACATATTCCTGACTCCTGTGTCTCTATAGGTGTCTGTACATATTCCTGACTCCTGTCTCTATAGGTGTCTGTACATATTCTTGACTCATGTGTCTCTATATGTGTCTGTACATATTCCTGACTCCTGTGTCTCTATAGGTGTCTGTACATATTCCTGACTCCCGTGTCTCTATAGGTGTCTGTACATATTCCCGACTCCTGTGTCTCTATAGGTGTCTGTACATATTCCTGACTCCTGTGTCTCTGTAGGTGTCTGTACATATTCCTGACCCCTGTGTCTCTATAGGTGTCTGTACATATTCCTGACTCCTGTGTCTCTATAGGTGTCTGTACATATTCCTGACTCCTGTGTCTCTATAGGTGTTTGTACATATTCCTGACTCCTGTGTCTCTATAGGTGTCTGTACATATTCCTGACTCCTGTGTCTCTATAGGTGTTTGTACATATTCCTGACTCCTGTGTCTCTATAGGTGTCTGTACATATTCCTGACTCCTGTGTCTCTATAGGTGTCTGTACATATTCCTGACTCCTGTGTCTATAGGTGTCTGTACATATTCCTGACTCCTGTCTCTATAGGTGTCTGTACATATTCCTGACTCCTGTGTCTCTATAGGTGCCTGTACATATTCCTGACTCCTGTGTCTCTATATGTGTCTGTACATATTCCTGACTCCTGTGTCTCTATATGTGTCTGTACATATTCCTGACTCCTGTCTCTATAGGTGTCTGTACATATTCTTGACTCATGTGTCTCTATATGTGTCTGTACATATTCCTGACTCCTGTGTCTCTATAGGTGTCTGTACATATTCTTGACTCATGTGTCTCTATAGGTGTCTGTACATATTCCTGACTCCTGTGTCTCTATAGGTGTCTGTACATATTCCTGACTCCTGTGTCTCTATAGGTGTCTGTACATATTCCTGACTCCTGTGTCTATAGGTGTCTGTACATATTCCTGACTCCTGTCACTATAGGTGTCTGTACATATTCCTGACTCCTGTGTCTCTATAGGTGTCTGTACATATTCCTGACTCCTGTGTCTCTATAGGTGCCTGTACATATTCCTGACTCCTGTGTCTCTATATGTGTCTGTACATATTCCTGACTCCTGTGTCTCTATATGTGTCTGTACATATTCCTGACTCCTGTGTCTCTATAGGTGTCTGTACATATTCTTGACTCATGTGTCTCTATAGGTGTCTGTACATATTCCTGACTCCTGTCTCTATAGGTGCCTGTACATATTCCTGACTCCTGTGTCTCTATAGGTGTCTGTACATATTCTTGACTCATGTGTCTCTATATGTGTCTGTACATATTCCTGACTCCTGTCTCTATAGGTGTCTGTACATATTCTTGACTCATGTGTCTCTATAGGTGTCTGTACATATTACTGACTACTGTGTCTCTATAGGTGTCTGTACATATTCCTGACTCCTGTGTCTCTATAGGTGTCTGTACATATTCCTGACTCCTGTGTCTCTATAGGTGTCTGTACATATTCCTGACTCCTGTGTCTCTATAGGTGTCTGTACATATTCCTGACTCCTGTGTCTCTATAGGTGTCTGTACATATTCCTGACTCCTGTGTCTCTATAGGTGTCTGTACATATTCCCGACTACTGTGTCTCTATAGGTGTCTGTACATATTCCTGACTCCTGTGTCTCTATAGGTGTCTGTACATATTCCTAACTCCTGTCTCTATAGGTGTTTGTACATATTCCTTACTCCTGTGTCTCTATAGGTGTCTGTACATATTCCTGACTCCTGTGTCTCTATAGGTGTCTGTACATATTCCTGACTCCTGTGTCTCTATAGGTGTCTGTACATATTCCTGACTCCTGTGTCTCTGTAGGTGTCTGTACATATTCCTGACTCCTGTGTCTCTATAGGTGTCTGTACATATTCCTGACTCCTGTGTCTCTATAGGTGTTTGTACATATTCCTGACTCCTGTGTCTCTATAGGTGTTTGTACATATTCCTGACTCCTGTGTCTCTATATGTGTCTGTACATATTCCTGACTCCTGTGTCTCTATAGGTGTCTGTACATATTCCTGACTCCTGTGTCTCTATAGGTGTCTGTACATATTCCTGACTCCTGTGTCTCTATATGTGTCTGTACATATTCCTGACTCCTGTGTCTCTATATGTGTCTGTACATATTCCTGACTCCTGTGTCTCTATATGTGTCTGTACATATTCCTGACTCCTGTGTCTCTATAGGTGACTGTACATATTCCTGACTCCTGTCTCTATAGGTGTCTGTACATATTCCTGACTCCTGTGTCTCTATAGGTGTCTGTACATATTCCTGACTCCTGTGTCTCTATAGGTGTCTGTACATATTTCTGACTCCTGTGTCTCTATAGGTGTCTGTACATATTCCTGACTCCTGTCTCTATAGGTGACTGTACATATTCCTGACTCCTGTCTCTATAGGTGTCTGTACATATTCCTGACTCCTGTGTCTCTATATGTGTCTGTACATATTCCTGACTCCTGTGTCTCTATAGGTGTCTGTACATATTCCTGACTCCTGTGTCTCTATATGTGTCTGTACATATTCCTGACTCCTGTGTCTCTATATGTGTCTGTACATATTCCTGACTCCTGTGTCTCTATAGGTGTCTGTACATATTCCTGACTCCTGTGTCTCTATAGGTGTCTGTACATATTCCTGACTCCTGTGTCTCTATAGTTGTCTGTACATATTCTTGACTCCTGTGTTTCTATAGGTGTCTGTACATATTCCTGACTGGCTCCTGTCTCTATAGGTGTCTGTACATATTCCTGACTCCTGTGTCTCTATAGGTGTCTGTACATATTTCTGACTCCTGTGTCTCTATAGGTGTCTGTACATATTCCTGACTCCTGTCTCTATAGGTGTCTGTACATATTCCTGTGTCTCTATAGGTGTCTGTACATATTTTTGACTCCTGTGTCTCCATAGGTGTCTGTACATATTCCTGACTCCTGTGTCTCTATATGTGTCTGTACATATTCCTGACTCCTGTCTCTATAGGTGTCTGTACATATTCCTGACTCCTGTGTCTCTATATGTGTCTGTACATATTCCTGATACCTGTGTTTCTATAGGTGTCTGTACATATTCCTGACTCCTGTCTCTATAGGTGTCTGTACATATTCCTGACTCCTGTGTCTCTATATGTGTCTGTACATATTCCTGATACCTGTGTTTCTATAGGTGTCTGTACATATTCCTGACTCCTGTGTCTCTATAGGTGTCTGTACATATTCCTGACTCCTGTGTCTCTATAGGTGTCTGTACATATTATTAACTCCTATCTCTATAGGTGTATGTACATATTTTTGACTCCTGTGTCTCCATAGGTGTCTGTACATATTCCTGCAGCTGGATTGGCTGTCAGATTCATATAAGACACAATGACAGAACCGTTCAGATAGAGATGGGGAAAAAACACATAATAGGAGGACAGTGCCATGTGTGATCCTGTGAGGAGGGTCTCTCACCTGATATTGAGGTAAAGCATAAAGTGCCTCATTTGGTGTCCATCCTGTGTCTCTATATGTGTCTGTACATATTCCTGACTCCTGTCTCTATAGGTGTCTGTACATATTCCTGACTCCTGTGTCTCTATATGTGTCTGTACATATTCCTGACTCCTGTGTCTCTATATGTGTCTGTACATATTCCTGACTCCTGTGTCTCTATAGGTGTCTGTACATATTCCTGACTCCTGTGTCTCTATATGTGTCTGTACATATTCCTGACTCCTGTGTCTCTATATGTGTCTGTACATATTCCTGACTCCTGTGTCTCTATAGGTGACTGTACATATTCCTGACTCCTGTGTCTCTATAGGTGTCTGTACATATTCCTGACTCCTGTGTCTCTATAGGTGTCTGTACATATTTCTGACTCCTGTGTCTCTATAGGTGTCTGTACATATTCCTGACTCCTGTCTCTATAGGTGTCTGTACATATTCCTGACTCCTGTGTCTCTATATGTGTCTGTACATATTCCTGACTCCTGTGTCTCTATATGTGTCTGTACATATTCCTGACTCCTGTGTCTCTATAGGTGTCTGTACATATTCCTGACTCCTGTGTCTCTATAGTTGTCTGTACATATTCTTGACTCCTGTGTTTCTATAGGTGTCTGTACATATTCCTGACTCCTGTGTCTCTATATGTGTCTGTACATATTCCTGACTCCTGTCTCTATAGGTGTCTGTACATATTCCTGACTGGCTCCTGTCTCTATAGGTGTCTGTACATATTCCTGACTCCTGTGTCTCTATAGGTGTCTGTACATATTTCTGACTCCTGTGTCTCTATATGTGTCTGTACATATTCCTGACTCCTGTCTCTATAGGTGTCTGTACATATTCCTGTGTCTCTATAGGTGTCTGTACATATTTTTGACTCCTGTGTCTCCATAGGTGTCTGTACATATTCCTGACTCCTGTGTCTCTATATGTGTCTGTACATATTCCTGACTCCTGTGTCTCTGTAGGTGTCTGTACATATTCCTGACTCCTGTGTCTCTATAGGTGTCTGTACATATTCCTGACTCCTGTGTCTATGTAGGTGTCTGTACATATTCCTGACTCCTGTGTCTCTATATGTGTCTGTACATATTCCTGATACCTGTGTTTCTATAGGTGTCTGTACATATTCCTGACTCCTGTCTCTATAGGTGTCTGTACATATTCCTGACTCCTGTGTCTCTATATGTGTCTGTACATATTCCTGATACCTGTGTTTCTATAGGTGTCTGTACATATTCCTGACTCCTGTGTCTCTATAGGTGTCTGTACATATTCCTGACTCCTGTGTCTCTATAGGTGTCTGTACATATTATTAACTCCTATCTCTATAGGTGTATGTACATATTTTTGACTCCTGTGTCTCCATAGGTGTCTGTACATATTCCTGCAGCTGGATTGGCTGTCAGATTCATATAAGACACAATGACAGAACCGTTCAGATAGAGATGGGGAAAAAACACATAATAGGAGGACAGTGCCATGTGTGATCCTGTGAGGAGGGTCTCTCACCTGATATTGAGGTAAAGCATAAAGTGCCTCATTTGGTGTCCATTTCAGGCACCCATTAGAATATGTACAAACACTGTACCAGCACTGCTTATAGGAATCCTCCCACCGTCACAGCGGAGCTAAAATAAATAGGACAATAATGTGTTTCGAGGGTAACATCTCCCTTCATCAGAATGCTGGCGAGGTGTTCTGGGCCACAGTATATGTCTCCATCTATCTAATGTGTACGGCCAGATCAGAAGATACATTATATTTTGTCCACAGGATATGCGATTATAAACTGGTGGGTGTCCAACCCCTGGTATCACTATTGATCATGAGAACAGAGGTTCTTGTCCCCGTGTGAACAGAGAGGCATGCATGCTTGACTATTGCTCCATTCTCTTTTTATGGAACTTCCAAATATAGGCACTTGGCAATCTTAATGAGTGCTATACAAAATGTGTGGCGCAGTGGCCATACCTACAGTATGTGCGGCCACTCCATCAACTGTTCTTATGATCTGTAAGTGTCCCAGAGGTTTGTTACCCCCCCCCCCCCCATTCTGTCCTGTGTATAAGTGATGACCACTGCAAAGGGGTTACATGGGGTATTTTAAATTTATACTTTCTCCTTTCCCTGGTGGCTCACTTCCGGTGCATTGCCGTAGATTGTGATTTGCCATAGATTGTGATGGAGTGACTCAGCAGTTTTCCCTGCTCGAGCGCTCCGCCTCCATTACATTCCATAGGCTGACACTCGCACACCATCCCCCAACCATTGGTTACTGCGGGGGGCTGGGGGGGTGTGTGTGTGCGAGTGTCACGTGACATATTTAATCATCACGCATCGCAGCTCACAGCAGTCTCACTTGGGCTATCACAGGGAGAGGATCTCTGCCTGAGATAGCCGAAGCTGCACGGAGCTCTCATGGCCTCTGTGGCCGCCAGCGTGCTCGATCGCCATTGCTATCGGGATCCCTATGCCCGATAGCGATGTCATCCACTTGCCTCCCGCCAGCGCAATCGGTCGACAGCGCTATCGGGATCCCTATCCCTATGCTGCGCATGCGCAGCACTACGCAAATAGCGTAGATAGGTAGATTAGTGTAGGTTGTAATTTAGCATAGTTTAGGCACCACAACTCCCAGCATGGGAGTTGTAGTTTAGGACAACAACTCCCATCATGCCTGGGCAGCATTTAGCTGTCTGGGCATGCTAGGAGTTGTAGTCCATTCGCTGTCTAATCTAAGCTAAACTACAACTCCCAGCATGCCTGGACAGCCTTTAGCTGTCTGGGCATGCTGGGAGTTGTTGTCCTAAACTACAACTCCCATGCTGGGAGTTGTGGTGCCTAAACTATGCTAAATTACAACCTACACTAATCTACCTACCTACGCTATCTGCATAGTGCTGCGCATGCGCAGTACTACTTTAGCTGCGCCCACTGCTCTACTTTCTGTTCCCCGTTCCCTTAGCGTTAACAGGGGACGGGGAGTAGAGCAGCGGGCAGGGAGGCAAGCGGTTGACAGCGCTATCGGGCATAGGGATCCCGATAGCGCTGTCGACCGATCGCGCTGGCGGGAGGCAAGTGGATGACAGTGCTATCGGGCATAGGGATCCCGATAGCGATGGCGATCGAGTACGCTGGCGGCCACAGAGGCCATGAGAGCTCCGTGCAGCTTCGGCTATCACAGGGAGAGATCCTCTCCCTGTGATAGCCCAAGTGAGACTGCCGTGAGCTGCGATGCGTGATGATTAAATATGTCACATGACACTTGTGGTGTGCGAGTGTCAGCCTATAGAATGTAATGGAGGCGGAGTGCTCGAGCAGGGAAAACTGCTGAGTCACTCCATCACAATCTTTGGCAAATCACAATCTACGGCAATGCACCGGCTCAATCCGATGTCTTCTTCCCTGGTTTGAAGGGGTGAGATGAAGCTGTAAGTGAGCCACCAGGGAGCAGGGAAAGGTAACACCTATTTGGCTACTAAAAAAAAACTCTTTCAAATTTATTCCAGCAATAAAAACGTATCCCCCATTCAGAGGATAAGTGTCTGATCATGGGGAGGTTTGATCTTTGGGACCTCCAATGATTGTGGGAATAGGGACCCAATTGACATCTCTGAATGGAGAGGTGGGGCAGCATGCTCCCCATTCATACTCTATGAAACTGCTGGACATAATTAAGTACATCACTCGGCTATCTCCGGAGGCTTCCTAGAGAATTAATTGTGCGTCTGATGACCCATCCACTCCATTCTGCTGGGAAAGTTGTGTACCCATTTTGGCAATCATGAGGGGGGTCCCAGAGGTTTGACCACCCCTGTAATCAGACACCTACCCCCCATCATGAGGATACATTGGCAGGCCAGTCCCGATATGATAGGTATGGAAGCTTTAGAGGAACCCCTCACTCGGGTGATGGGCAGCACAGAGATCACACACTGTTTCTCACACAGAGGCCTCAGCTCTCTGTTTCATGTTGATTATTAGATTTGGTGTTGGGAAGAAATTTTACACGTTAGGGGGCACTTGGCGTCATAAGGGTTTTTGCCTTCCTTGGCTTAGCACAATAGGTTATAGTTGGACTAGTTTTGACCTTATCAGTAATGTGCCAGCTCTCCAGGTGACGCTCGGTGTTGACATCCATCATGTCGCTGTTATTGTAGAAGAACCTTCTATAAATGCCACAGAAAAAAGATACAAGATTTTCTGACAGAGGACGATAACCTATAATAGATATCTATGTGTCCCTAGAGATCGATACCTCTGTCTGCACAATGATACAATGTATTCATTCACTTCTCTTTATGGGGTCAGTGGGACAATACTTAAAGTGTCCTTCAATGGTGATCAGATGGAGGTGGGTCTCTGGGATGTTACCTTTCCTCCTCCCTCATTGATGATCAGATGGAGCTGGGTCTCTGGGGTCTTACCCT
This sequence comes from Hyla sarda, assembly GCF_029499605.1. Taxonomy (NCBI): domain Eukaryota; kingdom Metazoa; phylum Chordata; class Amphibia; order Anura; family Hylidae; genus Hyla; species Hyla sarda. The sequence goes on from NC_079195.1 coordinate 3,266,200, forward strand.
TCCTCCTCCCTCCCTCATTCATGATCAGATGGAGGTGGGTCTCTGGGGTGTTACCCTTCCTCCTCCCTCATTGATGATCAGATGGAGCTGGGTCTCTGGGGTCTTACCCTTCCTCCTCCCTCCCTCATTCATGATCAGATGGAGGTGGGTTTCTGGGTTCTTACCCTTCCTCCTCCTTCATTGATGATCAGATGTAGGTGGGTTTTTAGTAGGGATCGACCGATATCGTTTTTTTAGGGCCGATACCGATAATCGGTGGAGGTTAGGGCCGATAGCCGATAACTTATACCGATATTCCGGTATAAGCTATCGGCTATTTATCCCCCCGCGACACCGCTGCAGATCATTGATTTAAAGCGGGCGCTTAAAATCAATGCACTGCAGTGGCTTTTACGGTGCCATAGGCCGCCGCAGCCACCCGCTTCTCTCCCCCTGCCTGTCCGGGGGTCCTGAGACCTATAACTGCCACCGCTCCCCCCACCGCCGCACCGCAACTGCCCCCCCGCAACTGCCCGCACCACCCCGGCCCCATTGCCTCCCCCATCCCCGCTTTTATAATTACCTGTTACCGGGGTCCACTCTACATCTGGCTCCGGTGGCGTCCTCCTGAACTGTCACTGTGCGCACTGATGGTGACGTCACGTCGCACACGTCACGTCACTCGTCATTGCGCACAGCGTAACGCAGGACGCAGCAGGAGCAAGAAGTAGCGTGGGCCCCGGGAACATGTAATTATAAAACCGGGGATGGGGGAGGCAATGAGGCCGGTGCGGTGGGGGGTGCAACGCGGTGCGGCGGGTCGGGGGGGTGGGGTGGTCGCAGTGCGGCGGGTCGGGGGGGCGGTCGCGGGGCGGGGCATTGTCGGCTTATCGGCAAGGTAATTGCCGATACCGATAATGCCCAAAATCGTGATTATCGGCCGATAATATTGGCCATACCGATAATCGGTCGATCCCTAATTTCTAGGGTCTTACCCTTCCTCCTGTCTCATTGATGATCAGATGGAGGTGGATTTCCAGGGTTTTACCCTTCTTCCTCTCTCATTGATGATCAGATGAAGGTGGGTTTATGGGGTATTTCCTTTCCTCTTCCCTCATTGCTGATCAGATGGAGGTGGGTCTCTGGGGTCTTACCCTCCCTCCTCCCTCATTGATGATCAGATGGAGGTGGGTTTCTTTCTGGGGTCTTGCCCTTCCTCCTCCATCACTGGTGATCAGATGGAGGTGGGTTTCTGGGGTCTTATCCTTCCTCTTCCCTCATTGATGATCAGTTGGAGGTGGGTTTCTTTCTGGGGTCTTACCCTTCTTCCTCTCTCATTGATGATCAGATGGAGGTGGGTTTCTAGGGTCTTACCCATCTTCCTCTCTCATTGATCAGATGGAGGTGGGTTTATGGGGTCTTTCCTTTCCTCTTCCCTCATTGATGATCAGATGGAGGTGGGTCTCTGAGGTCTTACCCTTCCTCCTCCCTCATTCATGATCAGATGAAGGTGGGTTTCTTTCTGGGGTCTTACCCATCCTCCTCCCTCACTGGTGGTCAGATGGAGGTGGGTCTCTGGGGTCTTACCCTTCCTCCTCCCTCATTGATGATCAGATGTTGATGGATTTCTTTCTGGGGTCTTACCCTCCCTCCTCCCTCATTGATGATCAGTTGGAGGTGGGTTTCTTTCTGGGGTCTTACCCATCCTCCTCTTTCACTGGTGATGAGATGGAGGTGGGTTTCTAGAGTTTACCCATCCTCCTCCCTCACTGGTGATAAGATGTTGGTGGGTTTCTTTCTGGGGTTTTACCTACCCTCCTCCCTCATTGATGATCAGATGTTGGTGGGTTTCTTTCTGGTTTCTTACCCATCCTCCTCCCTCATTGATGATCAGCTGGAGGTGGGTCTCTGGGGTCTTACCCTTCCTCCTCTCTCATTGATGATCAGATGGAGGTGGGTTTCTTTCTGGGGTCTTACCCTTCCTCCTCCCTCATTGATGATCAGGTGTTGGTGGGTTTCTGTCTGGGGTCTTACCCTTCCTCCTCTCAGTGATGATCAGATGTTGGTGGGTTTCTTTCTGGGGTCTTACCCTTCCTCCTCTCTCATTGATGATCAGATGGAGGTGGGTTTCTTTCTGGGGTCTTACCCACCCACCTCCCTAATTGATGATCAGATGTTGGTGGATTTCTTTCTGGGGTCTTACCCTTCCTCCTCCCTCATTAATGATCAGATGGAGGTGGGTTTCTTTCTGGGGTCTTACCCTTCCTCCTCTCTCATTAATGATCAGATGGAGGTGGGTCTCTGGGGTCTTACCCTTCCTCCTCTCTCATTGGTGATCAGATGGAGGTGGGTCTCTGGGGTCTTACCCTTCCTCCTCTCTCATTGGTGATCAGATGGAGGTGGGTCTCCGGGGTCTTACCCTTCCTCCTCTCTCATTGATGATCAGATGTTGGTGGGTTTCTTTCTGGGGTCTTACCCTTCCTCCTCTCTCATTGATGATCAGATGTTGGTGGGTTTCTTTCTGGGGTCTTACCCTTCCTCCTCTCTCATTGATGATCAGATGTTGGTGGGTTTCTTTCTGGGGTCTTACCCTTCCTCCTCTCTCATTGATGATCAGATGGAGGTGGGTTTCTTTCTGGGGTCTTACCCTTCCTCCTCTCTCATTGATGATCAGATGTTGGTGGGTTTCTTTCTGGGGTCTTACCCTTCCTCCTCTCTCATTGATGATCAGATGTTGGTGGGTTTCTTTCTGGGGTCTTACCCATCCTCCTCTCTCATTGATGATCAGTTGGAGGTGGATTTCTTTCTGGGATCTTACCCTTCCTCCTCTCTCATTGATGATCAGTTGGAGGTGGGTTCCTTTCTGGGGTTTTACCCTTCCTCCTCTCTCATTGATGATCAGATGGAGGTGGGTTTCTTTCTGGGGTCTTACCCTTCCTCCTCTCTCATTGATGATCAGATGTTGGTGGGTTTCTTTCTGGGGTCTTACCCTTCCTCCTCTCTCACTGGTGATCAGATGGAGGTGGGTTTCTTTCTGGGGTCTTACCCTTCCTCCTCTCTCATTGATGATCAGATGGAGGTGGGTCTCTGGGGTCTTACCCTTCCTCCTCCCTCACTGGTGATCAGATGGAGGTGGGTTTCTGGGGTCTTACCCTTCCTCCTCTCTCATTGATGATCAGTTGGAGGTGGGTTTCTTTCTGGGGTCTTACCCTTCCTCCTCTCTCATTGATGATCAGATGTTTGTGGGTTTCTTTCTGGGGTCTTACCCTTCCTCCTCTCTCATTGATGATCAGTTGGAGCTGGGTTTCTTTCTGGGGTCTTACCCTTCCTCCTCCCTCATTGATGATCAGATGGAGGTGGGTTTCTTTCTGGGGTCTTACCCTTCCTCCTCTCTCATTGATGATCAGATGTTGGTGGGTTTCTTTCTGGGGTCTTACCCTTCCTCCTCTCTCATTGATGATCAGATGTTGGTGGGTTTCTTTCTGGGGTCTTACCCTTCCTCCTCTCTCATTGATGATCAGATGTTTGTGGGTTTCTTTCTGGGTCTTACCCTTCCTCCTCTCTCATTGATGATCAGATGGAGGTGGGTTTCTTTCTGGGGTCTTACCCTTCCTCCTCTCTCACTGGTGATCAGATGGAGGTGGGTTTCTTTCTGGGGTCTTACCCTTCCTCCTCTATCATTGATGATCAGATGGAGGTGGGTTTCTTTCTGGGGTCTTACCCTTCCTCCTCTCTCATTGATGATCAGTTGGAGGTGGGTTTCTTTCTGGGGTCTTACCCTTCCTCCTCTCTCATTGATGATCAGATGTTGGTGGGTTTCTTTCTGGGGTCTTACCCTTCCTCCTCTCTCATTGATGATCAGATGTTTGTGGGTTTCTTTCTGGGGTCTTACCCTTCCTCCTCTCTCATTGATGATCAGTTGGAGCTGGGTTTCTTTCTGGGGTCTTACCCTTCCTCCTCCCTCATTGATGATCAGATGGAGGTGGGTTTCTTTCTGGGGTCTTACCCTTCCTCCTCTCTCATTGATGATCAGATGGAGGTGGGTCTCTGGGGTCTTACCCTTCCTCCTCTCTCATTGATGATCAGATGTTGGTGGGTTTCTTTCTGGGGTCTTACCCTTCCTCCTCCCTCATTGATGATCAGATGTTAGTGGGTTTCTTTCTGGGGTCTTACCCTTCCTCCTCTCTCATTGATGATCAGATGGAGGTGGGTTTCTTTCTGGGGTCTTACCCTTCCTCCTCTCTCATTGATGATCAGATGGAGGTGGGTTTGTTTCTAGGCTCTTACCCTTCCTCCTCCCTCATTGATGATCAGATGGAGGTGGGTTTCTTTCTGGGGTCTTACCCTTCCTCTTCTCTCATTGATGATCAGATGGAGGTGGGTTTCTTTCTGGAGTCTTACCCTTCCTCCTCTCTCATTGATGATCAGATGGAGGTGTTTTTTTTTCTGGGGTCTTACCCTTCCTCCTCTCTCACTGGTGATCAGATGTTGGTGGGTTTCTTTCTGGGGTCTTACCCATCCTCCTCCCTCACTGGTGATCAGATGTTGGTGGGTTTCTTTCTGGGGTCTTACCCTTCCTCCTCCCTCACTGGTGATCAGATGTTGGTGGGTTTCTTTCTAGGGTCTTACCCTTCCTCCTCTCTCATTGATGATCAGATGTTGGTGGGTTTCTTTCTGGGGTCTTACCCTTCCTCCTCTCTCATTGATGATAAGATGTTGGTGGGTTTCTTTCTGGGGTCTTACCCTTCCTCCTCTCTCATTGATGATCAGATGGAGGTGGGTTTCTTTCTGGGGTCTTACCCTTCCTCCTCTCTCATTGATGATCAGATGGAGGTGGGTCTCTGGGGTCTTACCCTTCCTCTTCTCTCATTGATGATCAGATGGAGGTGGGTTTCTTTCTGGGGTCTTACCCTTCCTCCTCTCTCATTGATGACCAGATGTTTGTGGGGTTCTTTCTGGGATCTTACCCTTCCTCCTCTCTCATTGATGATCAGTTGGAGCTGGGTTTCTTTCTGGGGTCTTACCCTTCCTCCTCCCTCATTGATGATCAGATGGAGGTGGGTTTCTTTCTGGGGTCTTACCCTTCCTCCTCTCTCATTGATGATCAGATGTTGGTGGGTTTCTTTCTGGGGTCTTACCCTTCCTCCTCTCTCATTGATGATCAGATGTTTGTGGGTTTCTTTCTGGGTCTTACCCTTCCTCCTCTCTCATTGATGATCAGTTGGAGCTGGGTTTCTTTCTGGGGTCTTACCCTTCCTCCTCCCTCATTGATGATCAGATGGAGGTGGGTTTCTTTCTGGGGTCTTACCCTTCCTCCTCTCTCATTGATGATCAGATGTTGGTGGGTTTCTTTCTGGGGTCTTACCCTTCCTCCTCTCTCATTGATGATCAGATGTTGGTGGGTTTCTTTCTGGGGTCTTACCCTTCCTCCTCTCTCATTGATGATCAGATGTTTGTGGGTTTCTTTCTGGGTCTTACCCTTCCTCCTCTCTCATTGATGATCAGATGGAGGTGGGTTTCTTTCTGGGGTCTTACCCTTCCTCCTCTCTCACTGGTGATCAGATGGAGGTGGGTTTCTTTCTGGGGTCTTACCCTTCCTCCTCTCTCATTGATGATCAGATGGAGGTGGGTTTCTTTCTGGGGTCTTACCCTTCCTCCTCTCTCATTGATGATCAGTTGGAGGTGGGTTTCTTTCTGGGGTCTTACCCTTCCTCCTCTCTCATTGATGATCAGATGTTGGTGGGTTTCTTTCTGGGGTCTTACCCTTCCTCCTCTCTCATTGATGATCAGATGTTGGTGGGTTTCTTTCTGGGGTCTTACCCATCCTCCTCTCTCATTGATGATCAGTTGGAGGTGGATTTCTTTCTGGGATCTTACCCTTCCTCCTCTCTCATTGATGATCAGTTGGAGGTGGGTTTCTTTCTGGGGTTTTACCCTTCCTCCTCTCTCATTGATGATCAGATGGAGGTGGGTTTCTTTCTGGGGTCTTACCCTTCCTCCTCTCTCATTGATGATCAGATGTTGGTGGGTTTCTTTCTGGGGTCTTACCCTTCCTCCTCTCTCACTGGTGATCAGATGGAGGTGGGTTTCTTTCTGGGGTCTTACCCTTCCTCCTCTCTCATTGATGATCAGATGGAGGTGGGTCTCTGGGGTCTTACCCTTCCTCCTCCCTCACTGGTGATCAGATGGAGGTGGGTTTCTGGGGTCTTACCCTTCCTCCTCTCTCATTGATGATCAGTTGGAGGTGGGTTTCTTTCTGGGGTCTTACCCTTCCTCCTCTCTCATTGATGATCAGATGTTGGTGGGTTTCTTTCTGGGGTCTTACCCTTCCTCCTCTCTCATTGATGACCAGATGTTTGTGGGTTTCTTTCTGGGGTCTTACCCTTCCTCCTCTCTCATTGATGATCAGTTGGAGCTGGGTTTCTTTCTGGGGTCTTACCCTTCCTCCTCCCTCATTGATGATCAGATGGAGGTGGGTTTCTTTCTGGGGTCTTACCCTTCCTCCTCTCTCATTGATGATCAGATGTTGGTGGGTTTCTTTCTGGGGTCTTACCCTTCCTCCTCTCTCATTGATGATCAGATGTTGGTGGGTTTCTTTCTGGGGTCTTACCCTTCCTCCTCTCTCATTGATGATCAGATGTTTGTGGGTTTCTTTCTGGGTCTTACCCTTCCTCCTCTCTCATTGATGATCAGATGGAGGTGGGTTTCTTTCTGGGGTCTTACCCTTCCTCCTCTCTCACTGGTGATCAGATGGAGGTGGGTTTCTTTCTGGGTCTTACCCTTCCTCCTCTCTCATTGATGATCAGTTGGAGGTGGGTTTCTTTCTGGGGTCTTACCCTTCCTCCTCTCTCATTGATGATCAGTTGGAGGTGGGTTTCTTTCTGGGGTCTTACCCTTCCTCCTCTCTCATTGATGATCAGATGTTGGTGGGTTTCTTTCTGGGGTCTTACCCTTCCTCCTCTCTCATTGATGATCAGATGTTGGTGGGTTTCTTTCTGGGGTCTTACCCTTCCTCCTCTCTCATTGATGATCAGATGTTTGTGGGTTTCTTTCTGGGTCTTACCCTTCCTCCTCTCTCATTGATGATCAGATGGAGGTGGGTTTCTTTCTGGGGTCTTACCCTTCCTCCTCTCTCACTGGTGATCAGATGGAGGTGGGTTTCTTTCTGGGGTCTTACCCTTCCTCCTCTCTCATTGATGATCAGATGGAGGTGGGTTTCTTTCTGGGGTCTTACCCTTCCTCCTCTCTCATTGATGATCAGTTGGAGGTGGGTTTCTTTCTGGGGTCTTACCCTTCCTCCTCTCTCATTGATGATCAGATGTTGGTGGGTTTCTTTCTGGGGTCTTACCCTTCCTCCTCTCTCATTGATGATCAGATGTTTGTGGGTTTCTTTCTGGGGTCTTACCCTTCCTCCTCTCTCATTGATGATCAGTTGGAGCTGGGTTTCTTTCTGGGGTCTTACCCTTCCTCCTCCCTCATTGATGATCAGATGGAGGTGGGTTTCTTTCTGGGGTCTTACCCTTCCTCCTCTCTCATTGATGATCAGATGGAGGTGGGTCTCTGGGGTCTTACCCTTCCTCCTCTCTCATTGATGATCAGATGTTGGTGGGTTTCTTTCTGGGGTCTTACCCTTCCTCCTCCCTCATTGATGATCAGATGTTGGTGGGTTTCTTTCTGGGGTCTTACCCTTCCTCCTCTCTCATTGATGATCAGATGGAGGTGGGTTTCTTTCTGGGGTCTTACCCTTCCTCCTCTCTCATTGATGATCAGATGGAGGTGGGTTTGTTTCTAGGCTCTTACCCTTCCTCCTCCCTCATTGATGATCAGATGGAGGTGGGTTTCTTTCTGGGGTCTTACCCTTCCTCTTCTCTCATTGATGATCAGATGGAGGTGGGTTTCTTTCTGGAGTCTTACCCTTCCTCCTCTCTCATTGATGATCAGATGGAGGTGGTTTTTTTTTCTGGGGTCTTACCCTTCCTCCTCTCTCACTGGTGATCAGATGTTGGTGGGTTTCTTTCTGGGGTCTTACCCATCCTCCTCCCTCACTGGTGATCAGATGTTGGTGGGTTTCTTTCTGGGGTCTTACCCTTCCTCCTCCCTCACTGGTGATCAGATGTTGGTGGGTTTCTTTCTAGGGTCTTACCCTTCCTCCTCTCTCATTGATGATCAGATGTTGGTGGGTTTCTTTCTGGGGTCTTACCCTTCCTCCTCTCTCATTGATGATAAGATGTTGGTGGGTTTCTTTCTGGGGTCTTACCCTTCCTCCTCTCTCATTGATGATCAGATGGAGGTGGGTTTCTTTCTGGGGTCTTACCCTTCCTCCTCTCTCATTGATCAGATGGAGGTGGGTCTCTGGGGTCTTACCCTTCCTCTTCTCTCATTGATGATCAGATGTTGGTGGGTTTCTTTCTGGGGTCTTACCCTTCCTCCTCTCTCATTGATGATCAGATGGAGGTGGGTTTCTTTCTGGGGTCTTACCCTTCCTCCTCTCTCATTGATGATCAGATGGAGGTGGGTCTCTGGGGTCTTACCTTTCCTCTTCTCTCATTGATGATCAGATGTTGGTGGGTTTCTTTCTGGGGTCTTACCCTTCCTCCTCTCTCATTGATGATCAGATGGAGGTGGGTTTGTTTCTAGGCTCTTACCCTTCCTCCTCCCTCATTGATGATCAGATGGAGGTGGGTTTCTTTCTGGGGTCTTACCCTTCCTCTTCTCTCATTGATGATCAGATGGAGGTGGGTTTCTTTCTGGAGTCTTACCCTTCCTCCTCTCTCATTGATGATCAGATGGAGGTGGTTTTTTTTCTGGGGTCTTACCCTTCCTCCTCTCTCACTGGTGATCAGATGTTGGTGGGTTTCTTTCTGGGGTCTTACCCATCCTCCTCCCTCACTGGTGATCAGATGTTGGTGGGTTTCTTTCTGGGGTCTTACCCTTCCTCCTCCCTCACTGGTGATCAGATGTTGGTGGGTTTCTTTCTAGGGTCTTACCCTTCCTCCTCTCTCATTGATGATCAGATGTTGGTGGGTTTCTTTCTGGGGTCTTACCCTTCCTCCTCTCTCATTGATGATAAGATGTTGGTGGGTTTCTTTCTGGGGTCTTACCCTTCCTCCTCTCTCATTGATGATCAGATGGAGGTGGGTTTCTTTCTGGGGTCTTACCCTTCCTCCTCTCTCATTGATGATCAGATGGAGGTGGGTCTCTGGGGTCTTACCCTTCCTCTTCTCTCATTGATGATCAGATGTTGGTGGGTTTCTTTCTGGGGTCTTACCCTTCCTCCTCTCTCATTGATGATCAGATGGAGGTGGGTTTCTTTCTGGGGTCTTACCCTTCCTCCTCTCTCATTGATGATCAGATGGAGGTGGGTCTCTGGGGTCTTACCCTTCCTCCTCTCTCATTGATGATCAGATGGAGGTGGGTCTCTAGGGTCTTACCCTTCCTCCTCTCTCATTGATGATCAGATGGAGGTGGGTCTCTGGGGTCTTACCCTTCCTCCTCTCTCATTGATGATCAGATGTTGGTGGGTTTCTTTCTGGGGTCTTACCCTTCCTCCTCTCTCATTGATGATCAGATGTTGGTGGGTTTCTTTCTGGGGTCTTACCCTTCCTCCTCCCTCACTGGTGATCAGATGGAGGTGGGTCTCTGGGGTCTTCCTCCTCCTCTCGGGTGCCCGGGGCTCCTCTGACCTGGGCAGTCTCCTGGGGCCCCTCTCCTCCATCCCCCCTCTCTCCCCCCGTGACCCCTGTCTTCTTCTCCCCTCGGCTGTCCCTCCTGTGCCCCCTCCCCCTGTCCCGGCTCCCCCAGCCTCATCCCGCTCGCAGCCTGTAATTACTTGGCCATGCGGGGCGGGCAGCAGCCGGTGCCGAGGCTTCTCCTGCCGCAGTCCAGGGATGTGTCCGCCGCTCCGCCGCCCCCCCGGGCTCCTCCTGCCGCTGCTCCTCCTGCTGTGCCCGAGCCCCGGAGCCGCCGCCCCTAAGGTAACACCGTGCAGGGACCTGCGATCCGCACCTGGTGTCCGCACCTGTGTGTACAGGGCGCTACGGGAGGGGGCATGAGCGGCTGTATATGTGTAGTGGGACCGGCTGTGTGTATATATATAGTGGGACAGGCTGTATATATATAGTGTATAGTGGGACAGGCTGTATATATATGTAGTGTATAGTGGGACCTACTGTATATATATAATGTATAGTGGGACCTACTGTAAATATATAATGTATAATGGGACCGGCTGTATATATATATATAGTGTATAGTGGGACCTACTGTATATATATAATGTATAGTGGGACCGGCTGTGTATATATATATATATATATAGTGTATAGTGGGACAGGCTGTATATATATATAGTGTATAGTGGGACCTACTGTATATATATAATGTATAGTGGGACCGGCTGTATATATATATATATAGTGTATAGTGGGACCGGCTGTGTGTATATATATATAGTGGGACAGGCTGTGTATATATATATAGTGTATAGTGGGACCTACTGTATATATATAATGTATAGTGGGACCGGCTGTATATATATATATATAGTGTATAGTGGGACCGGCTGTGTGTATATATATAGTGGGTCAGGCTGTATATATATAGTGTATAGTGGGACCGGCTGTGTGTATATATATAGTGGGACAGGCTGTATATATATGTAGTGTATAGTAGGACCTACTGTATATATATAATGTATAGTGGGACCGGCTGTATATATATATATATAGTGTATAGTGGGACCGGCTGTGTGTATATATATAGTGGGTCAGGCTGTATATATATATAGTGTATAGTGGGACCGGCTGTGTGTATATATATAGTGGGTCAGGCTGTATATATATATAGTGTATAGTGGGACCGGCTGTGTGTATATATATAGTGGGACAGGCTGTGTATATATATATAGTGTATAGTGGGACCTACTGTATATATATAATGTATAGTGGGACCGGCTGTATATATATATATAGTGTATAGTGGGACCGGCTGTGTGTATATATATAGTGGGTCAGGCTGTATATATATATAGTGTATAGTGGGACCGGCTGTGTGTATATATATAGTGGGACAGGCTGTATATATATGTAGTGTATAGTAGGACCTACTGTATATATATAATGTATAGTGGGACCGGCTGTATATATAAATATAGTGTATAGTGGGACCGGCTGTGTATATATATCTAGTGTATAGTGTCACCGGCTGTATATATATATAGTGGGACCTACTGTATATATATATAGTGGGACCGGCTGTATATATAGTGTATAGTGGGACCGGCTGTATATATATATAAGTATATGTGTATATAGTGTATAGTGGGACCGGCTGTGTGTATATATATAGTGTATAGTGGGACAGGCTGTGTGTATATATATAGTGTATAGTGGGACAGGCTGGATATATATATAGTGTATAGTGGGACCTACTGTATATATATAATGTATAGTGGGACCGGCTGTATATATATATATATATATATAGTGTATAGTGGGACCGGCTGTGTATATATATAGTGTATAGTGGGACCTACTGTATATATATATATATAGTGTATAGTGGGACCGGCTGTATATATAGTGTATAGTGGGACCGGCTGTATATATATATATAAGTATATGTGTATATAGTGTATAGTGGGACCGGCTGTGTGTATATATATAGTGTATAGTGGGACAGGCTGTATATATATATATATATAGTGTATAGTGGGACCTACTGTATATATATAATGTATAGTGGGACCGGCTGTATATATATATATAAGTATATGTGTATATAATGTATAGTGGGTCCAGCTGTATATATATAAGTATATGTGTATATAATGTATAGTGGGACCGGCTGTATATATATATATAGTTTATAGTGTGACCGGCTGTATATATATATATAAGTATATAATGTATAGTGGGACCAGCTGTATATATATAAGTATATGTGTATATAATGTATAGTGGGACCGGCTGTATATATATAAGTATATGTGTATATAATGTATGGTGGGACCGGCTGTATATATATATAAGTATATGTGTATATAGTGTATAGTGGGACCGGCTGTATATATATATATATAAGTATATGTGTATATAGTGTATAGTGGGTCCAGCTGTATATATATAAGTATATGTGTATATAATGTATAGTGGGACCAGCTGTATATATATAAGTATATGTGTATATAATGTATAGTGGGACCGGCTGTATATATATATATATATATATATATAAGTATATGTGTATATAGTGTATAGTGGGACCGGCTGTATATATATAAGTATATGTGTATATAATGTATAGTGGGTCCAGCTGTATATATATAAGTATATGTGTATATAATGTATAGTGGGACCGGCTGTATATATATATATAGTGTATAGTGTGACCGGCTGTATATATATATATATAGTTTATAGTGTGACCGGCTGTATATATATATATATATATATATAAGTATATAATGTATAGTGGGACCAGCTGTATATATATAAGTATATGTTTATATAATGTATAGTGGGACCGGCTGTATATATATATATAAGTATATGTGTATATAATGTATAGTGGGTCCGGCTGTATATATATATATAAGTATATGTGTATATAATGTATAGTGGGTCCAGCTGTATATATATAAGTATATGTGTATATAATGTATAGTGGGACCGGCTGTATATATATATATAGTTTATAGTGTGACCGGCTGTATATATATATATATATAAGTATATAATGTATAGTGGGACCAGCTGTATATATATAAGTATATGTGTATATAATGTATAGTGGGACCGGCTGTATATATATATATATAAGTATATGTGTATATAGTGTATAGTGGGACCGGCTGTATATATATATAAGTATATGTGTATATAATGTATAGTGGGTCCAGCTGTATATATATAAGTATATGTGTATATAATGTATGGTGGGACCGGCTGTATATATATATATATAAGTATATGTGTATATAATGTATAGTGGGTCCGGCTGTATATATATAAGTATATGTGTATATAATGTATAGTGGGTCCAGCTGTATATATATATAAGTATATGTGTATATAGTGTATAGTGGGACCGGCTGTATATATATATATATATATAAGTATATGTGTATATAATGTATAGTGGGTCCGGCTGTATATATATAAGTATATGTGTATATAATGTATAGTGGGTCCGGCTGTATATATATAAGTATATGTGTATATAATGTATAGTGGGTCCAGCTGTATATATATAAGTATATGTGTATATAGTGTATAGTGGGACCGGCTGTATATATATATATATATATATATATAAGTATATGTGTATATAATGTATAGTGGGACCGGCTGTATATATATATATATAAGTATATGTGTATATAATGTATAGTGGGACCGGCTGTATATATATAAGTATATGTGTATATAATGTATGGTGGGACCGGCTGTATATATATAAGTATATGTGTATATAGTGTATAGTGGGTCCGGCTGTATATATATAAGTATATGTGTATATAATGTATAGTGGGACCAGCTGTATATATATAAGTATATGTGTATATAATGTATAGTGGGACCGGCTGTATATATATAAGTATATGTGTATATAATGTATGGTGGGACCGGCTGTATATATATAAGTATATGTGTATATAGTGTATAGTGGGACCGGCTGTATATATATATATATATAAGTATATGTGTATATAATGTATAGTGGGACCGGCTGTATATATATATATATAAGTATATGTGTATATAATGTATAGTGGGACCGGCTGTATATATATATATATAAGTATATGTGTATATAATGTATAGTGGGACCGGCTGTATATATATAAGTATATGTGTATATAATGTATGGTGGGACCGGCTGTATATATATAAGTATATGTGTATATAGTGTATAGTGGGACCGGCTGTATATATATATATATATATAAGTATATGTGTATATAATGTATAGTGGGACCGGCTGTATATATATATATATAAGTATATGTGTATATAATGTATAGTGGGACCGGCTGTATATATATATATATAAGTATATGTGTATATAATGTATAGTGGGACCGGCTGTATATATATAAGTATATGTGTATATAGTGTATAGTGGGTCCGGCTGTATATATATATATATATATATAGTGTATAGTGGGACAGGCTGTATATATATATAGTGTATAGTGGGACCTACTGTATATATATAATGTATAGTGGGACCGGCTGTATATATATATATAAGTATATGTGTATATAATGTATAGTGGGTCCAGCTGTATATATATATAAGTATATGTGTATATAATGTATGGTGGGACCGGCTGTATATATATAAGTATATGTGTATATAATGTATAGTGGGACCAGCTGTATATATATATATAAGTATATGTGTATATAATGTATGGTGGGACCGGCTGTATATATATAAGTATATGTGTATATAATGTATAGTGGGACCAGCTGTATATATATATATAAGTATATGTGTATATAATGTATGGTGGGACCGGCTGTATATATATATATATATATAAGTATATGTGTATATAATGTATAGTGGGACCGGCTGTATATATATATATATATAAGTATATGTGTATATAATGTATAGTGGGACCGGCTGTATATATATATATATAAGTATATGTGTATATAATGTATAGTGGGACCGGCTGTATATATATAAGTATATGTGTATATAGTGTATAGTGGGTCCGGCTGTATATATATATATATATATATATATATATATATATATATATAGTGTATAGTGGGACAGGCTGTATATATATATAGTGTATAGTGGGACCTACTGTATATATATAATGTATAGTGGGACCGGCTGTATATATATATATAAGTATATGTGTATATAATGTATAGTGGGACCAGCTGTATATATATATATAAGTATATGTGTATATAATGTATGGTGGGACCGGCTGTATATATATAAGTATATGTGTATATAATGTATAGTGGGACCAGCTGTATATATATATATAAGTATATGTGTATATAATGTATAGTGGGTCCGGCTGTATATATATATATAAGTATATGTGTATATAATGTATAGTGGGTCCAGCTGTATATATATAAGTATATGTGTATATAATGTATAGTGGGACCGGCTGTATATATATATATAGTTTATAGTGTGACCGGCTGTATATATATATATATAAGTATATGTGTATATAGTGTATGGTGGGACCAGCTGTATATATATAAGTATATGTGTATATAATGTATAGTGGGACCGGCTGTATATATATATATAAGTATATGTGTATATAATGTATAGTGGGTCCGGCTGTATATATATAAGTATATGTGTATATAGTGTATAGTGGGACCAGCTGTATATATATATATAAGTATATGTGTAAATAATGTATAGTGGGTCCGGCTGTATATATATAAGTATATGTGTATATAATGTATAGTGGGACCAGCTGTATATATATAAGTATATGTGTATATAATGTATAGTGGGACCGGCTGTATATATATATATAAGTATATGTGTATATAATGTATAGTGGGACCGGCTGTATATATATAAGTATATGTGTATATAGTGTATAGTGGGACCGGCTGTATATATATATATAAGTATATGTGTATATAATGTATAGTGGGTCCGGCTGTATATATATAAGTATATGTGTATATAGTGTATAGTGGGACCGGCTGTATATATATATAAGTATATGTGTATATAATGTATAGTGGGACCGGCTGTATATATATAAGTATATGTGTATATAATGTATGGTGGGGCCGGCTGTATATATATAAGTATATGTGTATATAGTGTATAGTGGGTCCGGCTGTATATATATATATAAGTATATGTGTATATAATGTATAGTGGGTCCGGCTGTATATATATAAGTATATGTGTATATAGTGTATAGTGGGTCCGGCTGTATATATATATATAAGTATATGTGTATATAATGTATAGTGGGTCCGGCTGTATATATATAAGTATATGTGTATATAATGTATAGTGGGACCGGCTGTATATATATATATAGTTTATAGTGTGACCGGCTGTATATATATAAGTATATGTGTATATAATGTATAGTGGGACCGGCTGTATATATATAAGTATATGTGTATATAGTGTATAGTGGGACCGGCTGTATATATATATATAAGTATATGTGTATATAATGTATAGTGGGTCCGGCTGTATATATATAAGTATATGTGTATATAATGTATAGTGGGTCCGGCTGTATATATATAAGTATATGTGTATATAATGTATAGTGGGACCGGCTGTATATATATAAGTATATGTGTATATAGTGTATAGTGGGTCCAGCTGTATATATATAAGTATATGTGTATATAATGTATAGTGGGTCCGGCTGTATATATATATAAGTATATGTGTATATAATGTATAGTATGACCGGCTGTATATATATAAGTATATGTGTATATAATGTATAGTGGGACCAGCTATATATATATATATATAAGTATATGTGTATATAATGTATGGTGGGACCGGCTGTATATATATAAGTATATGTGTATATAGTGTATAGTGGGTCCGGCTGTATATATATAAGTATATGTGTATATAATGTATAGTGGGACCAGCTGTATATATATATATATAAGTATATGTGTATATAATGTATGGTGGGGCCGGCTGTATATATATAAGTATATGTGTATATAGTGTATAGTGGGTCCGGCTGTATATATATAAGTATATGTGTATATAATGTATAGTGGGTCCGGCTGTATATATATAAGTATATGTGTATATAGTGTATAGTGGGTCCGGCTGTATATATATAAGTATATGTGTATATAATGTATAGTGGGACCGGCTGTATATATATAAGTATATGTGTATATAATGTATAGTATGACCGGCTGTATATATATAAGTATATGTGTATATAGTGTATGGTGGGACCGGCTGTATATATATAAGTATATGTGTATATAATGTATAGTGGGACCGGCTGTATATATATATATATATATATAAGTATATGTGTATATAATGTATGGTGGGACCGGCTGTATATATATAAGTATATGTGTATATAATGTATAGTGGGACCGGCTGTATATATATATATATATAAGTATATGTGTATATAATGTATGGTGGGACCGGCTGTATATATATAAGTATATGTGTATATAATGTATGGTGGGACCGGCTGTATATATATAAGTATATGTGTATATAATGTATAGTGGGACCAGCTGTATATATATAAGTATATGTGTATATAATGTATAGTGGGACCAGCTATATATATATATATATAAGTATATGTGTATATAATGTATGGTGGGACCGGCTGTATATATATAAGTATATGTGTATATAATGTATGGTGGGACCGGCTGTATATATATAAGTATATGTGTATATAATGTATAGTGGGACCGGCTGTATATATATAAGTATATGTGTATATAATGTATGGTGGGACCGGCTGTATATATATATCTAGTGTATAGTGTGACCGGCTGTATATATATATAGTGTATAGTGTGACCGGCTGTATATATATATAGTGTATAGTGTGACCGACTGTGTATATATATATATACTAGCTGAGTACCCGGTGTTTCCCAGTTTTTCCTTCCTAATCCTTGTTGGGGAGGATATCAAGAAAGGAGGAAGATTTTGACTTCATATCCCGTCCTCATATATTGTTGTCATATCCCAACCTCATATCCTGTCCTCATATCTCGACCTCATATCGCGACCTCATATTCCATCCTCATATCCCAACATCATATCCCGACCTCATACCCCGTCCTTATATCCCGTCCTCATATCCCAACCTCATATCCCATCCTTATATCCCGACCTCATATTCCATCCTCATATCCCAACATCATATCTCGACCTCATATCTCGACCTCATATCCCGACCTCATATCCCAACCTCATATCCCATCCTCATATCCTGACCTCATATCCCGTCCTTATATCCTGTCCTTATATCCTGACCTCATATCCCAACCTCATATCCCATCTTCATATCCCGACCTCATATCCCGACCTCATATCCCGACCTCATATCCCGTCCTTATATCCCGACCTCATATCCCAACATCATATCCCAACCTCATATCCCGTCCTTATATCCCGACCTCATATCCCGACCTCATATCCCGACCTCATATCCCGACCTCATATCCCGTCCTTATATCCTGACCTCATATCCCGACCTCATATCCCGACCTCATATCCCGTCCTTATATCCTGACCTCATATCCCAACCTCATATCCCAACCTCATATCCCATCTTCATATCCCATCCTTATATCCCGACCTCATATCCCAACATCATATCCCGTCCTTATATCCCGACCACATATCCCATCCTCATATCCCAACCTCATATCCCGACCACATATCCCCACCTCATCCCGTCCTTATGTCCCATTCTCATCCCGTCCTCCTATCCCAACCTCATATCCTGTCCTCATATCCCATCCTCATATGCTGTCCTCATATCCCGTCCTTATGTCCCATCCTCATATCCTGTCCTTAGGTGGGACTGATTTGTGATGAAGATATTGTAAGCTGAAAATAGAAGGGGACGTGGCTTTGGGGGACTGAACCGGATTTTCAAGCCAGACTGATGCACAGAAAGGGTAGATAAAAGAGGTGGAGCTTAAACAGTGGGCATATCTCTGAGATGGGGTGTGGCTTGCAAGCTGGACTGACACATTCATTAGGAGATGCAGATGTGGAGTAAGGTACTGGAAGATCCATATACTTGTATCTCTCTCATATCTATCTATCTCATATCTATCTATCTATCTCATACCTATCTATCTCATATCTATCTATCTATCTATCTATCTATCTATCTCATACCTATCTATCTCATATCTATCTATCTATCTTGACAAAAGCCTTGTGAGAAGGCTGAAACTTCGTAATCTCTGATGTTTTGGTGAATAAAGCCACACATTATTCACTTATATCCTGGAGTGCTGCTGTTTTTCTACATATCTATCTATCTATCTCATATCTATCTATCTCATATCTATCTATCTCATATCTATCTATCTCCTATCTATCTCATACCTATCTATCTCATATCTATCTATCTCATATCTATATATCTCTCATATCTATCTATCTCATATCTATCTATCTATCTATCTATCTCATACCTATCTATCTCATATCTATATATCTCTCATATCTATCTATCTATCTATCATCTATCTATCTATCTATCTCATATCTATCTATCTATCTATCTATCTAATATCTATCTAGCTCATATCTACCTCATATATATCATCTATCTATCTCCTATCTATCTATCTATCTATCTCATATCTATCTATCTCATATCTATCTATCTCATATCTATCTTTCTATCTCATATCTATCTCATATCTATTGTTACGCCGAGCGCTCCGGGTCCCCGCTCCTCCCCGGAGCGCTCGCTACACTCTCCTCACTGCAGCGCTCCGGTCAGTTCCACTGACCCGGGGCGCTGCGATACCGCCTCCAGCCGGGATGCGATTCGCGATGCGGGTAGCGCCCGCTCGCGATGCGCACCCCGGCTCCCGTACCTGACTCGCTCTCCGTCAGTCCTGTCCCGGCGCGCGCGGCCCCGCTCCCTAGGGCGCGCGCGCGCCGGGTCTTTGCGATTTAAAGGGCCACTGCGCCGCTGATTGGCGCAGTGGTTCCAATTAGTGTTATCACCTGTGCACTTCCCTATATCACCTCACTTCCCCTTCACTCCCTCGCCGGATCTTGTTGCCATCGTGCCAGTGAAAGCGTTTCCTTGTGTGTTCCTAGCCTGTGTTCCAGACCTCCTGCCGTTGCCCCTGACTACGATCCTTGCTGCCTGCCCCGACCTTCTGCTACGTCCGACCTTGCTCTTGTCTACTCCCTTGTACCGCGCCTATCTTCAGCAGCCAGAGAGGTTGAGCCGTTGCTAGTGGATACGACCTGGTCACTACCGCCGCAGCAAGACCATCCCGCTTTGCGGCGGGCTCTGGTGAAAACCAGTAGTGACTTAGAACCGATCCACTAGCACGGTCCACGCCAATCCCTCTCTGGCACAGAGGATCCACTACCTGCCAGCCGGCATCGTGACAGTAGATCCGGCCATGGATCCCGCTGAAGTTCCTTTGCCAGTTGTCGCCGACCTCACCACGGTGGTCGCCCAGCAGTCACAACAGATAGCGCAACAAGGCCAACAGCTGTCTCAACTGACCGTTATGCTACAACAGTTACTACCACAGCTCCAGCAATCATCTCCTCCGCCAGCTCCTGCACCTCCTCCGCAGCGAGTGGCCGCTTCAGGCCTACGACTATCCTTGCCGGATAAATTTGATGGGGACTCTAAGTTTTGCCGTGGCTTTCTTTCCCAATGTTCATTGCACTTGGAGATGATGTCGGACCAGTTCCCCACTGAAAGGTCTAAGGTGGCTTTCGTAGTCAGCCTTCTGTCTGGAAAAGCCCTGTCATGGGCCACACCGCTCTGGGACCGCAATGACCCCGTCACTGCCTCTGTACACTCCTTCTTCTCGGAAATTCGAAGTGTCTTTGAGGAACCTGCCCGAGCCTCTTCTGCTGAGACTGCCCTGTTGAACCTGGTCCAGGGTAATTCTTCCGTTGGCGAGTATGCCGTACAATTCCGTACTCTTGCTTCAGAATTATCCTGGAATAATGAGGCACTCTGCGCGACCTTCAAAAAAGGCCTATCCAGCAACATTAAAGATGTTCTGGCTGCACGAGAAATCCCTGCTAATCTACATGAACTCATTCACCTAGCCACTCGCATTGACATGCGTTTTTCCGAAAGGCGTCAGGAGCTCCGCCAGGATATGGACTCTGTTCGCACGAGGCGTTTCTTCTCCCCGGCTCCTCTCTCCTCTGGTCCCCTGCAATCTGTTCCTGTGCCTCCCGCCGTGGAGGCTATGCAGGTCGACCGGTCTCGCCTGACACCTCAAGAGAGGACACGACGCCGCATGGAGAATCTCTGCCTGTACTGTGCTAGTACCGAACACTTCCTGAAGGATTGTCCTATCCGTCCTCCCCGCCTGGAAAGACGTACGCTGACTCCGCACAAAGGTGAGACAGTCCTTGATGTCTACTCTGCTTCTCCACGTCTTACTGTGCCTGTGCGGATGTCTGCCTCTGCCTTCTCCTTCTCTGCTGTGGCCTTCTTGGACTCCGGATCTGCAGGAAATTTTATTTTGGCCTCTCTCGTCAACAGGTTCAACATCCCGGTGACCAGTCTCGCCAGACCCCTCTACATCAATTGTGTAAACAATGAAAGATTGGACTGTACCATACGTTTCCGCACGGAACCCCTTCTAATGTGCATCGGATCTCATCACGAGAGGATTGAACTTTTGGTCCTCCCCAATTGCACTTCTGAAATTCTCCTTGGACTTCCCTGGCTTCAACTTCATTCCCCAACCCTGGATTGGTCCACTGGGGAGATCAGGAGTTGGGGGCCCTCTTGTTCCAAGGACTGCCTAAAACCGGTTTCCAGTAACCCTTGCCGTGACTCTGTGGTTCCTCCTGTAACCGGTCTCCCTAAGGCCTATATGGACTTTGCGGACGTTTTTTGCAAAAAACAAGCTGAGACTCTACCTCCTCACAGGCCTTATGATTGTCCTATTGACCTCCTCCCGGGCACTACTCCACCCCGGGGCAGAATCTATCCTCTGTCCGTCCCAGAGACTCTTGCCATGTCTGAATACGTCCAGGAAAATTTAAAAAAGGGCTTTATCCGTAAATCCTCCTCTCCTGCCGGAGCCGGATTTTTCTTTGTGTCCAAAAAAGATGGCTCTCTACGTCCTTGCATTGACTACCGCGGTCTTAATAAAATCACGGTTAAGAACCGCTACCCCCTACCCCTCATCTCTGAACTCTTTGATCGCCTCCAAGGTGCCCACATTTTTACCAAACTGGACTTAAGAGGTGCTTATAATCTCATCCGCATCAGAGAGGGGGATGAATGGAAAACGGCATTTAACACCAGAGATAGACACTTTGAGTATCTGGTCATGCCCTTTGGCCTGTGCAACGCCCCTGCCGTCTTCCAAGACTTTGTTAATGAAATTTTTCGTGATCTCCTATACTCCTGTGTTGTTGTATATCTGGACGATATCCTGATTTTTTCTGCCAATCTAGAAGAACACCGCCAGCATGTCCGTATGGTTCTTCAGAGACTTCGTGACAATCAACTCTATGCCAAAATAGAGAAATGTCTGTTTGAATGCCAATCTCTTCCTTTCCTAGGATACTTGGTCTCTGGCCAGGGACTACAAATGGATCCAGACAAACTCTCTGCCGTCTTAGATTGGCCACGCCCCTCCGGACTCCGTGCCATCCAACGTTTTTTGGGGTTCGCCAATTATTACAGGCAATTTATTCCACATTTTTCTACCGTTGTGGCTCCTATTGTGGCTTTAACCAAAAAAAATGCCGATCCCAAGTCTTGGCCTCCTCAAGCGGAAGACGCCTTTAAACGGCTCAAGTCTGCCTTTTCTTCGGCTCCCGTGCTCTCCAGACCTGACCCATCTAAACCCTTCCTATTGGAGGTTGATGCCTCCTCAGTGGGAGCTGGAGCTGTCCTTCTACAAAAAAACTCTTCCGGGCATGCTGTTACTTGTGGTTTTTTTTCTAGGACCTTCTCTCCGGCGGAGAGGAACTACTCCATCGGGGATCGAGAGCTTCTAGCCATTAAATTAGCACTTGAGGAATGGAGGCATCTGCTGGAGGGATCAAGATTTCCAGTTATTATTTACACCGATCACAAGAACCTCTCCTACCTCCAGTCTGCCCAACGGCTGAATCCTCGTCAGGCCAGGTGGTCTCTGTTCTTTGCCCGATTTAATTTTGAAATTCACTTTCGGCCTGCCGATAAGAACATTAGGGCCGATGCTCTCTCTCGTTCCTCAGATGCTTCTGAAGTTGAACTCTCTCCGCAACACATCATTCCTCCTGACTGCCTGATTTCCACTTCTCCAGCCTCCATCAGGCAAACTCCTCCAGGAAAGACCTTTGTTTCTCCACGCCAACGCCTCGGAATCCTCAAATGGGGTCACTCCTCCCATCTCGCAGGTCATGCGGGCATCAAGAAATCTGTGCAACTCATCTCTCGCTTCTATTGGTGGCCGACTCTAGAGACTGATGTGGTGGACTTTGTGCGAGCCTGCACTATCTGTGCCCGGGATAAGACTCCTCGCCAGAAGCCCGCTGGTTTTCTTCATCCTCTGCCTGTCCCCGAACAGCCTTGGTCTCTGATTGGTATGGATTTTATTACTGACTTACCCCCATCCCATGGCAACACTGTTATTTGGGTGGTCGTTGATCGATTCTCCAAAATGGCACATTTCATCCCTCTTCCTGGTCTTCCTTCAGCGCCTCAGTTGGCTAAACAATTTTTTGTACACATTTTTCGTCTTCACGGGTTGCCTACGCAGATCGTCTCGGATAGAGGCGTCCAATTCGTGTCTAAATTCTGGAGGGCTCTCTGTAAACAACTCAAGATTAAATTAAATTTTTCTTCTGCATATCATCCTCAATCCAATGGACAAGTAGAAAGAATTAACCAGGTCTTGGGTGATTATTTACGACATTTTGTTTCCTCCCGCCAGGATGACTGGGCAGATCTTCTACCTTGGGCTGAATTCTCGTATAATTTCAGAGTCTCTGAATCTTCCTCCAAATCCCCATTTTTCGTGGTGTACGGCCGTCACCCTCTTCCTCCCCTCCCTACCCCCTTGCCCTCTGGTCTGCCCGCTGTGGATGAAATTTCTCGTGATCTTTCCATCATATGGAGAGAGACCCAAAATTCTCTCTTACAGGCTTCTTCACGCATGAAGAAATTCGCGGATAAGAAAAGAAGAGCTCCTCCCATTTTTTCCCCTGGAGACAAGGTATGGCTCTCCGCTAAATATGTCCGCTTCCGTGTCCCTAGCTATAAGTTGGGACCACGCTATCTTGGTCCTTTCAAAATTTTGCGCCAGATTAATCCTGTCTCTTACAAACTTCTTCTTCCTCCTTCTCTTCGTATTCCTAATGCCTTTCACGTTTCTCTTCTTAAACCACTTATCATTAACCGTTTCTCTCCCAAATCTGTTCCTCCCACTCCTGTCTCCGGCTCCTCGGACATCTTCTCCGTCAAAGAGATTTTAGCATCAAAAAAGGTCAGAGGGAAAACCTTCTTTTTAGTGGATTGGGAGGGTTGTGGTCCAGAAGAGAGGTCCTGGGAACCTGAGGACAATATCCTGGACAAAAGTCTGGTCCTCAGGTTCTCAGGCTCCAAGAAGAGGGGGAGACCCAAGGGGGGGGGTACTGTTACGCCGAGCGCTCCGGGTCCCCGCTCCTCCCCGGAGCGCTCGCTACACTCTCCTCACTGCAGCGCTCCGGTCAGTTCCACTGACCCGGGGCGCTGCGATACCGCCTCCAGCCGGGATGCGATTCGCGATGCGGGTAGCGCCCGCTCGCGATGCGCACCCCGGCTCCCGTACCTGACTCGCTCTCCGTCAGTCCTGTCCCGGCGCGCGCGGCCCCGCTCCCTAGGGCGCGCGCGCGCCGGGTCTTTGCGATTTAAAGGGCCACTGCGCCGCTGATTGGCGCAGTGGTTCCAATTAGTGTTATCACCTGTGCACTTCCCTATATCACCTCACTTCCCCTTCACTCCCTCGCCGGATCTTGTTGCCATCGTGCCAGTGAAAGCGTTTCCTTGTGTGTTCCTAGCCTGTGTTCCAGACCTCCTGCCGTTGCCCCTGACTACGATCCTTGCTGCCTGCCCCGACCTTCTGCTACGTCCGACCTTGCTTCTGTCTACTCCCTTGTACCGCGCCTATCTTCAGCAGCCAGAGAGGTTGAGCCGTTGCTAGTGGATACGACCTGGTCACTACCACCGCAGCAAGACCATCCCGCTTTGCGGCGGGCTCTGGTGAAAACCAGTAGTGACTTAGAACCGATCCACTAGCACGGTCCACGCCAATCCCTCTCTGGCACAGAGGATCCACTACCTGCCAGCCGGCATCGTGACATCTATCTATCTATCTATCTCATATCTATCTATCTATCTATCTATCTCATATCTATCTATCTATCTATCTCATATCTATCTATCTCATATCTATCTATCTATCTCCTATCTATCTCATATCTATCTATCTATCTATCTATCTCATATCTATCTATCTCATATCTATCTATCTATCTATCTCATATCTATCTATCGCATATCTATCTATCTCATATCTATCTATCTCATATCTATCTCATATCTATCATTCTATCTATACTCCAAAGAAGTCGCAGCACACCCAGGTAGCATATAGTGCAAAATAAATTAGCTTTATTGTCCCATGTTATACGAAGTTTCGATGGTATCCCACCATCTTTATCAAGCATGCTTGATAAAGATGGTGGGATACCATCGAAACGTCGTATAACATGGGCCAATAAAGCTCACTTATTTTGCACTATATGCTACCTGGGTGTGCTGCGACTTCTTTGGAGTATATACCGATGGACACGGTCTGCGACTGGGACCATAGTCATCGCCTGCACCCCTATCTACTCCAGCTGCATTGTTGAGGTTGTGCTGCCTACTTTATGCTTGTGTATCATTCTATCTATCAATCAATCAATCTATCGCATATCTATCTCATATCTATCTATCTCATATCTATCTCATATCTATCTATCTATCTATCTCATATCTATCTATCTCGTATATATCTATCTATCTCATATCTATTTATCTCATATCTATCTATCTATCTATCTAATATCTATCATTCTATCTATCTCATATCTATCATTCTATCTATCTATCTAATATCTATCTCATATCTATCTATCTCATATCTATCTAGCTATCTATCTAGAGGATAAGTCAGCCAGCACTATTGATTCCAAACTATTATATGGCCCTGGCTTACAGGTGCAAGCTGCTGGGCTAAATTTACAGCAACAGAAGAATACAGTAGCACACTGCTAGCACAAAGATATATATAAAACATGAGTGTATAGATACAACATGAAAAGCTATACAGCTATGGTGTAATAAATGGAAATATAAAATTATGAAGTTATGAAATAGTGAGGTACTTAGCTTGCAATTTGGCGGCCAAATAGCTTGGACCATCCCACCGCGGTAAGGTGACCTCATTGGGACGGACCCTACACTATGAATCTGTATGATCAGTTCAGCAGGCATTGCAGGATCTGAAACATCCCAGACACCTTATATACACCTGATAGAGTTGCCAAATGAGGTCACCTCACCGTGGTGGGATGGTCCAAGCTATTTGGCCGCCAAATTGCAAGCTAAGTATCTCACTATTTCATTACTGCACCATAGCTGAATAGCTTTTCATGTTGTATCTATATACTCATGTTTTATCTATATCTTTGTGCTAGCAGTGTGCTGCTGTAGTCTTCTGTTGCTGTATATTTAGCCCAGCAGCCTGCTCCTGTAAGCCAGGTCCATATAATAGTTTGGAATCAATAGTGCTGGCCAACTTATTCTTTGTTTGTATTACACATACGGGGGAGTGGCTACCTCCATGTTGGTTCTTGCACCCCACCTCTATCAGGTGTATATAAGGTGTCTGGGATGTTTCAGATCCTGCAATGCCTGCTGAACTGATCACACAGAGGCATATTCATAGTGTAGGGTCCTTCCCAAATGAGGTCACCTTACCGCGGTGGGACGGTCCAAGCTATTTGCCCGCCAAATTGCAAGCTAAGTACCTCACTATTTCATAACTTCATAATTTTATATTTCCATTTATTACACCATAGCTGTATAGCTTTTCATGGTTTATCTATATACTCATGTTTTATCTATATCTTTGTGCTAGCAGTGTGCTGCTGTATTCTACTGTTGCTATCTATCTATCTATCGCATATCTATCTATCTACTGTATCTATCTATCTATCTCATATCTATTTATCTTTCTATCTGTCTATCTATCTATCTACAGTGGATACATGCCCTTTTAAAATGCCAGGTTCTATTCATGTTAAAGAATGAAACAAAAATAAATCCTGTCAGAACTTTTTTCACCAATAATGTGAACATTTCATGTTATGTAGGGCAGGGATATGTGCAGCTCTGAGCTCATCCATAGCCACTTTCTTGCCTACTTGAGTATCCGCCATGAGTGACAGATCCTTAACTTGACGGCGGCCCCTATACTCAGGGACATAGAAGTACACAACAATAAACAACACTGATACAAGTCAGGGAAGCAGGTCAAGACACAAAGGGTTAACAGGCAAGTACAGGGAACAAAACACAGGATACACAGGCCAACAGATACTGAGTGGTCTAACAAGCCAGGTTCAAACTGAGTTGGCAGCAAAGGTACCAAATCACTAAGGAGAGAATAAACGTGTAAGAATCAGGGCCATTACACTAAGAAGCCATGCACCATTTCCAAAATTTGGTTTCAGTTCCCTGAGCTGCAATTCAGCTGGTGCGGCCCTTTCTAATTTGGCATATAAGAGACCCACTGCAGAAAATAAAGAAACCACTGAGGATAATTCAGGGGTGCAGGGCAAAGGTAAAAAACAACTCAGTATTGGGACCCCCTTACAGGAGGGACATAATTATCCCAAACTTTGGGCCTCAGTATCCAAAGGGTAAGATCTTACTCCAAAATAAAGTCTGCAACTTTCCCAAAAGGTCCTAAAAGACTTCTAATCCCTGGAAAACGACCAGGAAGAATAACCCAATGTTCCAAGGGAACAGATAAAGGGGCAGATGAAATTTGGGCACGTAATGACTCTAGATCCTCAATTCTAACAAGCAAACTCTGAATAAGCAGCTCCTGGTTATGGAGCTTCTCAATCAAATCCTTGACCAACCTGGTCTGATTCTGGAATGACTTCTGTTGGGGTCCTGCTAAGACGGCCAGGACGGACCACCTAAGAAGTCCTTGCATCTGGTCTACTATGGCAGCCAAAAGTGCCATCAGTGCAAGTATATTGGGCTTGTGTTTTTGTAACGAAGGGCAGGGATATGTTCAGTCCTGAGTTCACCCACAGCCACTTATCAGCCTACTTGTGTATCCGCACTAACTGACAGATCCTCAACTGGATGGGGGTCCCTGTACTGAGTAAGTACAGGGGTGTAGAAGTACAAAACGCTAAGTGACAGTGTATACAAGTTAGAGAAGCAGATCAGAACACAAAGGGTTAACAGACAAGTACAGGGAACAAAACACAGGATAAGCAAACAGATAAAGAGAAGAGCCAGGTTCAAACTGAGACGGCAGCAAAGCTACCAAATCACTAAGGAGAGAATAAACGTGTAACAAGCCGAGGTCATAATACACAGAATAGTACAAGCTAGGAGCAGTATAAGAGTTAGTGCAGACAGATACAAACACAAGCAAGGAAAGACAGGCTGGCTGGGACTTTATATCCACCTGAGAAGGGCGTGGAGAGAGACCAGAGATGTGATTGGCCCGGGTGTCGTCACAGCAACACTTCATCCAAACACCAGAAAACCTAACCCTTCTGCCAGAACCAGGACGGGTCATGATAATTCAATTGCAAAACAAACTGAAATTCTGAGCAGGGAAAGAAAAAAACAAACAAACCCTAAGTCTACACACCCTCACACTAATACTTTGTTGAAGCTCCTTGTAACGTTATTCCAGCGATCAGTCTTTTTGGGAAGGAGTCTATTAGCGGGGCACATCTTGGTAATATTCGCCCACTCTTCCTAGCGAGGACATTTCCTGGGCACCGTCCTCTTCAGGTCACCCTACACATGGTCCATAGGACTAAGGTCTGGGCTCAGGCTGGGCCATTCCGGAACTTTAATCTTATTCTGATGAAGCTTTTGTGGATTTGTGAGCTTTGGGTTCTTTTTGTGCTGTGAGGGGATCATCAGATTAACAGACACCTAAAGGTTTTGGGCCAAAATGTCCTGGTATTTAGAACTGTTCATATTTCCTCCCTGACTAAATTTGGGTCCATCGGAAGAAAAACAACCCAAAAGCATGATGCTGCCCCCACCATGATCACTGTAGGGATGGTATTGGGCAGGTGATGGGCAGTGCCTGGTTTCCTCCAGACATGATGCTGCCCCCACCATGATCACTGTAGGGATGGTATTGGGCAGGTGATGGGCAGTGCCTGGTTTCCCCCAGACATGATGCTGCCCCCACTATGATCACTGTAGGGATGGTATTGGGCAGGTGATGGGCAGTGCCTGGTTTCCTCCAGACATGATGCTGCCCCCACCATAATCACTGTAGGGATGGTATTGGGCAGGCGATGGGCAGTGCCTGGTTTCCCCCAGACATGATTCTGCCCCCACCATGATCACTGTAGGGATGGTATTGTGCAGGTGATGGGCAGTGCCTGGTTTCCTCCAGACATGATGCTGCCCCCACCATAATCACTGTAGGGATGGTATTGGGCAGGTGATGGGCAGTGCCTGGTTTCCTCCAGACATGATGCTGCCCCCACCATAATCACTGTAGGGATGGTATTTGGCAGGCGATGGGCAGTGCCTGGTTTCCCCCAGACATGATTCTGCCCCCACCATGATCACTGTAGGGATGGTATTGGGCAGGTGATGGGCAGTGCCTGGTTTCCCCCAGACATGATGCTGCCCCCACCATGATCACTGTAGGGATGGTATTGGGCAGGTGATGGACAGTGCCTGGTTTCCTCCAGACATGATGCTGCCCCCACCATGATCACTGTAGGGATGGTATTGGGCAGGTGATGGGCAGTGCCTGGTTTCCTCCAGACATGATGCTGCCCCCACCATGATCACTGTAGGGATGGTATTGGGCAGGTGATGGGCAGTACCTGGTTTCCTCCAGACATGATGCTGCCCCCACCATGATCACTGTAGGGAGGGTATTGGGCAGGTGATGGACAGTGCCTGGTTTCCTCCAGACATGATGCTGCCCCCACCATGATCACTGTAGGGATGGTATTGGGCAGGTGATGGACAGTGCCTGGTTTCCTCCAGACATGATGCTGCCCCCACCATGATCACTGTAGGGATGGTATTGGGCAGGTGATGGGCAGTACCTGGTTTCCTCCAGACATGATGCTGCCCCCACCATGATCACTGTGGGGATGGTATTGGGCAGGTGATGGGCAGTGCCTGGTTTCCTCCAGACATGATGCTGCCCCCACCATGATCACTGTAGGGATGGTATTGGGCAGGTGATGGGCAGTGCCTGGTTTCCTCCAGACATGATGCTGCCCCCACCATGATCACTGTAGGGATGGTATTGGGCAGGTGATGGGCAGTGCCTGGTTTCCTCCAGACATGATGCTGCCCCCACCATGATCACTGTAGGGATGGTATTGGGCAGGTGATAGGCAGTGCCTGGTTTCCTGCATACATGATGCTGCCCCCACCATGATCACTGTAGGGATGGTATTGGGCAGGTGATGGGCAGTGCCTGGTTTCCTCCAGACATGATGCTGTCTCCACCATGATCACTGTAGGGATGGTATTGGGCAGGTGATGGGCAGTACCTGGTTTCCTCCAGACATGATGCTGCCCCCACCACGATCACTGTAGGGATGGTATTGGCCAGGTGATGGGCAGTGCCTGGTTTCCTCCAGACATGATGCTGCCCCCACCATGATTCACTGTAGGGATGGTATTGGACAGGTGATGGGCAGTGCCTGGTTTCCCCCAGACATGATGCTGCCCCCACCATGATCACTGTAGGGATGGTATTGGGCAGGTGATGGGCAGTACCTGGTTTCCTCCAGACATGATGCTGCCCCCACCATGATCACTGTAGGGATGGTATTGGGCAGGTGATGGGCAGTGCCTGGTTTCCCCCAGACATGATGCTGCCCCCACCATGATCACTGTAGGGATGGTATTGGGCAGGTGATGGGCAGTGCCTGGTTTCCCCCAGACATGATGCTGCCCCCACCATGATCACTGTAGGGATGGTATTGGGCAGGTGATGGGCAGTGCCTGGTTTCCTCCAGACATGATGCTGCCCCCACCATGATCACTGTAGGGATGGTATTGGGCAGGTGATGGGCAGTGCCTGGTTTCCTCCAGACATGATGCTGCTCTCACCATGATCACTGTAGGGATGGTATTGGGCAGGTGATGGGCAGTGCCTGGTTTCCTCCAGACATGATGCTGCCCCCACCATGATCACTGTAGGGAGGGTATTGGGCAGGTGATGGGCAGTATCTGGTTTCCCCCAGACATGATGCTGCCCCCACCATGATCACTGTAGGGATGGTATTGGGCAGGTGATGGGCAGTGCCTGGTTTCCTCCAGACATGATGCTGCCCCCACCATGATCACTGTAGGGATGGTATTGGGCAGGTGATGGGCAGTGCCTGGTTTCCTCCAGACATGATGCTGCCCCCACCATGATCACTGTAGGGATGGTATTGGGCAGGTGATGGGCAGTGCCTGGTTTCCTCCAGACATGATGCTGCCCCCACCATGATCACTGTAGGGATGGTATTGGGCAGGTGATGGGCAGTGCCTGGTTTCCTCCAGACATGATGCTGCCCCCACCATGATCACTGTAGGGAGGGTATTGGGCAGGTGATGGGCAGTACCTGGTTTCCCCCAGACATGATGCTGCCCCCACCATGATCACTGTAGGGAGGGTATTGGGCAGGTGATGGGCAGTACCTGGTTTCCCCCAGACATGATGCTGCCCCCACCATGATCACTGTAGGGATGGTATTGGGCAGGTGATGGGCAGTGCCTGGTTTCCCCCAGACATGATGATGACCCCACCATGATCACTGTAGGGATGGTATTGGGCAGGTGATGGGCAGTGCCTGGTTTCCTCCAGACATGATGATGACGTCCTCACTGTGGTCCATGGTAGATCTGATGCTTTGGAATTTCTTCGGTTCCTTCTTTTGACTGATATTTTTGCTATCCCTCTGATGGTTGGGACCTCTCCGAGGACCATGGAAGCTATTTGCGGACCATGGCAAATGAAAATTTCAGAATAATCCTACTAGAACAGCTGAAGTGTATTTGTCATTTGTCACTATAAATGATGGCCGGTGTATACTGAATCCATATAACAGGAGTCTGAATGTGATTGGTTCATCCTGAACACAGACACATCCCCAGGTATAGGAGGGTGTGAAGACTTATGTAGCCAGACTATGGGGGGGGGGGGGGGGGGGGTATTTTCTTTCTCCTGAAAGATTTCAGTTTGTTGTTCAGTTTATAAATCACATTGAGTCATTTTACTATAATATCACAAAAACTTTCACAAGAACCTAGACTTTTTAAAAGGGTGTGTAGACTTTTTATCTTCTATCTATCTATCTATCTATTCATCTATCTCATATCTATCTCTCTATCTCATATCTATCTATCTATCTATCTATCTCATATCTATCTATCTCCTATCTATCTATCTATCTATCTATCTATCTATCTCCTATCTATCTATCTATCTATCTATCTCATATCTATCTATTTCATATCTATCTATCTCATATCTATCTATCTCATATCTATCTATCTACCTATCTCATATCTATCTATCTATCTATCTATCTATCTCCTATCTATCTATCTATCTATCTATCTCATATCTATCTATTTCATATCTATCTATCTCATATCTATCTATCTCATATCTATCTATCTACCTATCTCATATCTATCTATCTCATATATATCTCTCTCATATCTATCTATCTCATATCTATCTCTCTCATATCTATCTATCTCATATCTATCTCTCTCATATCTATCTATCTATCTCATATCTATCTATCTCATATCTATCTATCTCATATCCATCTATCTCATATCTATCTATCTCATATCTATCTATCTACCTATCTCATATCTATCTATCTCATATCTATCTATCTCATATCTATCTATCTATCTATCTATCTCATATCTATCTATCTATCTATCTATCTCATATCTATCTATCTCATATCTATCTATCTCATATCCATCTATCTCATATCTATCTATCTCATATCTATCTATCTATCTATCTCATATCTATCTATCTCATATCTATCTATCTCATATCTATCTATCTATCTATCTCATATCTATCTATCTATCTATCTCATATTTATCTATCTATCTCATATCTATCTATCTATCTATCTATCTATCTATCTATCTATCTATCTAGCAACAGAAGAATGCAGCAGCACACTGCCAGCACAAGGATATAGGTGAAACATGAACATGCAGATAAAACATGGAGACTATACAGCTATGGTGTAATAGATGCAAATGTGAAACTATGAGATAGTGAGGCACTTAGCTCGTAAATTTGTCTCTCTTATCTATCTATCCATCTATCTATCTCATATCTATCTATCTATCTCATATCTATCTATCTATCCATCTATCTATCTCATATCTATCTATCTCATATCTATCTATCTATCTATCTCATATCTATCTATCTATCTCATATCTATCTATCTATCCATCTATCTATCTCATATCTATCTATCTCATATCTATCTATCTATCCATATATTTATATCTATCTATCTATCTATCTATCCATCTATTTATATCTATCTATTCATATCTATCTCTGACGGAACCGTCAAAATTTAGGGTTACAGTATGGTGAGACCTCAGGTTACCCCAGGAGTCACATGACTTGTTTCGGAGCCCCCCTATATCCAGGTCCTCCGCACCAGAGATGTATACTTTAACCGTCTCCCCTTATACGTGCCGTTCCCCGGTCCCTATGGTGTCTGGCAGCAGCCGTCCTCCAGCTGTGGCCCCTGAGATCCATCTGTCAGCGCTTAATCTTTTCGGGTCCCTCTCATCCCCCATCTATCACCTCACACCATCTTCCTAATCCTTTCCTTCTGCTGGTGCCCCTCCAGCACTGAAGGGGTGGACCCTCCGCCTCGGCTGGCGTCCCTTTTAAGTAGGAGATCAAAGTGTGGAGTAAGGTTTACGGCGTCTCACCCCAGAGCCCCCGGGGGCAGAGGAGAAGACAGATGACCTGCACTTAGGGGCTTCTCCCACAATCAATCCTAATGTTATGGGGGGTTATTCTTCTCTCAGACCCTCTAATTGTTTCCTAAATTCCTGGCGTGTCTCATGGACGCCTCAGCTCCCTATTTACCACCATGAAAGCAGCAGAAGAAAAGAGGGATAGACAGGGCGGGCACTTACTATGGGGGTCTCCGGGGACCATAGGGCCTTACGGTCCCTGCTTGGTTGATGGAAACTTTATGGGGAAAAATATATTATGAAGCCTTTTAGATTTACAAAATATTGCGGTGAATTTGAAGAGCGACTCTGACTACAGGCATTACCCGAGTGTGGGCCGTCCATCTAGGGTGCCTCCAGCTGTTGCAAAACTACAACTCCTGACTTTTCCCCAACGGGCAGTGTATTGAGGCCTCCAGACTCTTCTTCTACAATAGTCAGTGTAATAGAACCTCCGGACTCTTCCCCAACAGTCATTGTATTAAAGCCTTAAGACTCTTCCCCAATAGTCCGTGTATCGGGGGCTCAACAGTCACTGTATTGGGGTCTCCTGACTCTTCCCCAACAGTCAGTGTATTAGGGCCTCCTGACTCTTCCCCAACAGTCAGTTTATTGGGGCCTTCTGACTCTTCCCCAGCAATCAGTGTATTGGGGCCTCCTGACTCTTCCCCAACAGTCACTGTATTGGGGCCTCCTGTCTCTCCCCCAACAATCAGTGTATTGGAGCCTCCTGACTCTTCCCCCAACAATCAGTGTATTGGGGCCTCCTGACTCTTTCCCAACAGTCACTGTATTGGGGCCTCCTGACTCTTTCCCAACAGTTACTGTATTCGGGCCTCCTGTGTCTTCCCCAACAATCAGTGTATTGGGGCCTCCTGACTCTTTCCCAACAGTCACTGTATTGGGGCCTCCTGTGTCTTCCCCAACAATCAGTGTATCGGGGCCTTCTGACTCTTCCCCAGCAATCAGTGTATTGGAGCCTCCTGACTCATCCCCAACAATCAGTGTATTGGGGCCTCCTGACTCTTCCCCAGCAATCAGTGTATTGGAGCCTCCTGACTCTTTCCCAACAGTCAGTGTATCGGGGTTTCCTGTCTCTTCCCCAACAATCAGTGTATTGGGGCCTCCTGACTCTTCCCCAACAGTCAGTGTATTGGGGCCTCCTGTCTCTTCCCCAACAACCAGTGTATCGGGGCCTCCTCTCTCTTCCCCAACAACCAGTGTATCGGGGCCTCCTGACTCTTCCCCAACAAACAGTGTATTGGGGCCTCCTGTCTCTTCCCCAACAATCAGTGTATCGGGGCCTCCTGACTCTTCTGCAACAATCAGTGTATTGGGGACTCCTGACTCATCCCCAACAGTGAGTGTAATGGGGCCTCCTGAATATTCCCAACAGTTAGTGTAATGGGGCCTTTGGACTCTTCCCCAACAGTCAGTGTATCGGGGCCTCCTGACTCTTCCCAACAGTCAGTTTATTGGGGCCTCTGGACTCATCCCCAACAATCAGTGTATTGGGGCCTCCTGACTCCCAACAGTCAGTGTATTGGGGCCTCCTGACTCTTCCCCAACAATGAGTGTATTGGGGCCTTTGGACTCTTCCAAACAGTCAGTGTATTGGGGCCTCCTGACTCATCCCCAACAGTCACTGTATTGGGGCCTCCTGTCTCTTCCCCAACAATCAGTGTATCGGGCCTCCTGACTCCAGTCAGTGTATTGGGGCCTCCAGACTCTTCCCTAACAGTCAGTGTATTGGGGCCTCCTGACTCTTCCCCAACAATGAGTGTATTGGGGCCTTTGGACTCTTCCAAACAGTCAGTGTATTGGGGCCTCCTGTCTCTTCCCCAACAACCAGTGTATCGGGGCCTCCTCTCTCTTCCCCAACAACCAGTGTATCGGGGCCTCCTGACTCTTCCCCAACAAACAGTGTATTGGGGCCTCCTGTCTCTTCCCCAACAATCAGTGTATCGGGGCCTCCTGACTCTTCTGCAACAATCAGTGTATTGGGGACTCCTGACTCATCCCCAACAGTGAGTGTAATGGGGCCTCCTGAATATTCCCAACAGTTAGTGTAATGGGGCCTTTGGACTCTTCCCCAACAGTCAGTGTATCGGGGCCTCCTGACTCTTCCCAACAGTCAGTTTATTGGGGCCTCTGGACTCATCCCCAACAATCAGTGTATTGGGGCCTCCTGACTCCCAACAGTCAGTGTATTGGGGCCTCCTGACTCTTCCCCAACAATGAGTGTATTGGGGCCTTTGGACTCTTCCAAACAGTCAGTGTATTGGGGCCTCCTGACTCATCCCCAACAGTCACTGTATTGGGGCCTCCTGTCTCTTCCCCAACAATCAGTGTATCGGGCCTCCTGACTCCAGTCAGTGTATTGGGGCCTCCAGACTCTTCCCTAACAGTCAGTGTATTGGGGCCTCCTGACTCTTCCCCAACAATGAGTGTATTGGGGCCTTTGGACTCTTCCAAACAGTCAGTGTATTGGGGCCTCCTGACTCATCCCCAACAGTCACTGTATTGGGGCCTCCTGTCTCTTCCCCAACAATCAGTGTATCGGGCCTCCTGACTCCAGTCAGTGTATTGGGGCCTCCAGACTCTTCCCTAACAGTCAGTGTATTGGAGCCTCCAGACTCTTCCCTAACAGTCAGTGTATTGGGGCCTCTGGACTCATCCCCAACAATAAGTGTATTGGGGCCTCCTGATTCTTCCCCAACAGTCAGTGTATTGGGGCCTTTAGACTCTTCCCCAGCAGTCAGTGTATCGGGGCCTCCTGAATCTTCCCCAACAGTCAGTGTATTGGGGCCTCCTGACTCTTCCCCAACAGTCAGTGTATTGGGGCCTCCTGACTCTTCCCCAGCAGTCAGTGTATCGGGCCTCCTGACTCTTCCCCAGCAGTCAGTGTATTGGGGCCTCCTGACTCTTCCCCAGCAATCAGTGTATTGGGGCCTCCTGACTCTTCCCCAGCAATCAGTGTATTGGGGCCTCCTGACTCTTCCCCAGCAGTCAGTGTATTGGGGCCTCCTGACTCTTCTCCAGCAATCAGTGTATTGGGGCCTCCTGACTCTTCCCCAGTAGTCAGTGTATCAGGGCCTCCTGACTCTTCCCCAGCAATTAGTGTATTGGGGCCTCCTGACTCTTCCCCAGCAATCAGTGTATTGGGGCCTCCTGACTCTTCCCCAGCAGTCAGTGTATTGGGGCCTCCTGACTCTTCCCCAGCAATCATTGTATTGGGGCCTCCTGACTCTTCCCCAACAGTCACTGTATTGGGGGCTCCTGTCTCTCCCCCAACAATCAGTGTATTGGAGCCTCCTGACTCTTCCCCAACAATCAGTGTATTGGGGCCTCCTGACTCTTTCCCAACAGTCACTGTATTGGGGCCTCCTGACTCTTTCCCAACAGTCACTGTATTGGGGCCTCCTGTGTCTTCCCCAACAATCAGTGTATTGGGGCCTCCTGACTCTTTCCCAACAGTCACTGTATTGGGGCCTCCTGTGTCTTCCCCAACAATCAGTGTATCGGGGCCTCCTGACTCTTCCCCAGCAATCAGTGTATTGGAGCCTCCTGACTCATCCCCAACAATCAGTGTATTGGGGCCTCCTGACTCTTCCCCAGCAATCAGTGTATTGGAGCCTCCTGACTCTTCCCCAACAGTCAGTGTATCAGGGTTTCCTGTCTCTTCCCCAACAATCAGTGTATTGGGGCCTCCTGACTCTTCCCCAACAGTCAGTGTATTGGGGCCTCCTTTCTCTTCCCCAACAACCAGTGTATCGGGGGCCTCCTCTCTCTTCCCCAACAACCAGTGTATCGGGGCCTCCTGACTCTTCCCCAACAAACAGTGTATCGGGGCCTCCTGACTCTTCTGCAACAATCAGTGTATTGGGGCCTCCTGACTCATCCCCAACAGTGAGTGTAATGGGGCCTCCTGAATATTCCCAACAGTTAGTGTAATGGGGCCTTTGGACTCTTCCCCAACAGTCAGTGTATCGGGGCCTCCTGACTCTTCCCAACAGTCAGTTTATTGGGGCCACTGGACTCATCCCCAACAATCAGTGTATTGGGGCCTCCTGACTCCCAACAGTCAGTGTATTGGGGCCTCCTGACTCTTCCCCAACAATGAGTGTATTGGGGCCTTTGGACTCTTCCAAACAGTCAGTGTATTGGGGCCTCCTGACTCATCCCCAACAGTCACTGTATTGGGGCCTCCTGTCTCTTCCCCAACAATCAGTGTATCGGGCCTCCTGACTCCAGTCAGTGTATTGGGGCCTCCTGAATCTTCCCCAACAGTCAGTGTATTGGGGCCTCCTGTCTCTTCCCTAACAGTCAGTGTATCGGGGCCTCCTGACTCTTCCCCAGCAATCAGTGTATTGGGGCCTCCTGACTCTTCCCCAGCAATCAGTGTATGGTGTGATGGTGCTGTGGAGGGGAGGGTTTGGGGGCAGGGCGGGGATGATTTGACTTTTTAACAGAAAATCTGGAACTGGATTATGGAGACTGAACATTGTAGTTCTACCAGCCATGAGTAAAACCTTTCCAGCCCCCTGTGACTATGTAGATGATGATTTTTGTGTTTTTTGAGGTTTCGCTCTTCCTTTTCCCCTTATGTTGTCCTTCGTATTTGATGGATTTGTCATTTGGTGTTTTCTTTGCTGACGCTCTCTGGTCTTGTCAGGACAGCAGTGAGGTGTGGGATGAAGATGTGACTGAATGGTGGGGAGAATGGAGCTCGTGGTCCACCTGCTCCCGAACCTGCGGAGGGGGAGTGATGACTCGAGAGAGGCACTGCCTGCGTCAGAGGTAGGTGACCATTAGGACCATGGTTGTGACTACATATAGGGGATTGGGGTGTAAAACTTTACAGTATTTGCAATGTAGTTTTTTAGTTTTATTAAATGGAGGATGGTTTGGTTGGACTACGCCATTGGTGATGTGCGCAGCCGAACGCCATTGTTCACCAGTCGTTATGGTGGTCAGGCCATCTGGGCCGGACTTGGGTCATTTCGGTAAAGCACGGTACAGATGGGGCAGATAATCCAACACTGAATCCTGTAAGATCCCAGAACCACACATCTTGCGTTAGGCCTCGTTCACACCTATTCAGAGCTGGTGGATCCCACAGCTGGACCCAGGCCGACCCAGTCAATTGAATGTGCCAAATGTGGTCCAAAAGGGACTGTGTCCGGAACATTTTTGAGTGTTTACTGTTTTCCAGTGAGGCTCAAAAGTGTTGTCGCCCATTCTCCGCTCTTCTGACTAATATAACCCTTAGATTGGTGCTGGATAGGTGTGAACAAGGGCTTAGGATGAATGTTTATGTATACGCAGCATTAAGCAGAGAGCAATAAGGCTTCTAGAGGGAGGTATATAACTACTATACATCCTGATCCCATAGAGATAGAAGAAGTATACAGATAGAGCTGGAGGGGAGGTATATAACTACTATATATCCTGATCCCATAGAGATAGAAGAAGTATACAGATAGTGTTGGAGGGGAGGTGTATAACTACTATATATATCCTGATCCCATAGAGATAGCAGCAGCATACAGATAGAGCTGGAGGAGGGGTATATAACTACTATATATCCTGATCCCATAGAGATATCAGCAGTATACAGATAGAGCTGGAGGGGAGGTGTATAACTACTATATATCCTGATCTCATAGAGATAGCAGCAGTATACAGATAGAGCTGGAGGGGAGGGGTATAACTACTTTATATCCTTATCACATAAAGATAGCAGCAGTATACAGATAGAGCTAGAGGGGAGGTATATAACTACTATATATCCTGATCTCATAGAGATAGCAGAAGTATACAGATAGTGTTGGAGAGGAGGTGTATAACTACTATATATATCCTGATCCCATAGAGATAGCAGCAGTATACAGATAGAGCTGGAGGGGAGGTGTATAACTACTATATATCCTGATCCCATAGAGATAGCAGCAGTATACAGATAGTGCTGGAGGGGAGGTATATATCTACTATATATCCTGATCCCATAGAGATATCAGCAGTATACAGATAGAGCTGGAGGGGAGGTATATAACTACTATATATCCTGATCTCATAGAGATAGTAGTAGTATACAGATAGTGTTGGAGAGGAGGTGTATAACTACTATATATATCCTGATCCCATAGAGATAGCAGCAGTATACAGATAGAGCTGGAGGGGAGGTGTATAACTACTATATATCCTGATCTCATAGAGATAGCAGCAGCAGTATACAGATAGTGTTCGAGGGAAGGTGTATAACTACTATATATCCTGATCACATAGAGATAGCAGCAGTATACAGATAGAGCTGGAAGGGAGGTGTATAACTACTATATATCCTGATCCCATATAGATAGCAGCAGTATACAGATAGAGCTGGAGGGGAGGTGTATAACTACTATATATATCCTGATCCCATAGAGATAGCAGCAGTATACAGATAGAGCTGGAAGGGAAGTGTATAACTACTTTATATCTTGATCCCATAGAGATAGCAGCAGTATACAGATAGAGCTGGAAGGGAGGTGTATAACTATTATATATCCTGATCCCATAGAGATTGCAGCAGTATACGGATAGAGCTGGAGGGGAGGTGTATAACTATTATATATCCTGATCCCATAGAGATTGCAGCAGTATACAGATAGAGCTGGAGGGGAGGTGTATA
Organism: Hyla sarda; assembly: GCF_029499605.1. Taxonomy (NCBI): domain Eukaryota; kingdom Metazoa; phylum Chordata; class Amphibia; order Anura; family Hylidae; genus Hyla; species Hyla sarda. The sequence continues at coordinate 3,306,867 of NC_079195.1, forward strand.
ACTATTATATATCCTGATCCCATAGAGATAGCAACAGTATACAGATAGAGCTGGAGGGGAGGTGTATAACTATTATATATCCTGATCCCATAGAGATAGCAGTAGCATTATACAGATAGAGCTGGAGGGGAGTAGTATATCTACTATATATCCTGATCCCATAGAGATAGCAGCAGTATACAGATAGGGCTGGAGGGTAGGTGTATAACTACTTTATATCTTGATCCCATAGAGATAGTAGCTGTATAAAGATAGAGCTGGAGGGGAGGTATATAAGTTCTTTATATCTTGATCCCATAGAGATAGCAGCAGTATACAGATAGAGCTGGAGGGGAGGTGTATAACTATTTTATATCTTGATCCCATAGAGATAGTGGCAGTATACAGATAGAGCTGGAGGGGAGGTGTATAACTACTTTATATCTTGATCCCATAGAGATAGTGGCAGTACACAGGTAGAGCAGGAGTGGAGGTGTATAACTACTATATATATCCTGATCTCATAGAGATAGCAGTAGCAGTATACAGATAGGGCTAGAGGGGAGATGTATAACTACTATATATTCTGATTTCATAGAGGTAGCAGCAGTATACAGATAGAGCGGGAGGGGAGGGGTCTGGGAATTAGCAAGAGCGATTTAATGGGGATGATGTCATTCTGTAGATTACAGGAAGTCAGCTGACTCAGGACAGACACATTAAACATTGTGATTTTCTGTGGGTCAGGCTGGGGATCACATGACCCAAATACAGTAATTAAACCCATGGATGCAGCTGTGCTGGAATAAAACAGATTACGCTGTAGGACAAGTGATGATGAGTGTGCAGGATATGTGCAAAATGATACCAAACTCTAGTGTGTTACTTTAACCTCATGCAGCGTCTTTATACTGGGCTGCGGTGCAGAAAGTGAGTTTAAGAACTGGATGAAGGTGTGTCCCCCCCCCCCCCAAGACTGTGTTTGGTACAGCCCGGATATGATTATCTATATGGACTCTATGGATGGAATCTGTCTGAATTGTCGTGATTTATCTCTGCAGACTCCAGACTATAGCCGGACTGGATAACACAGTGTGCGGCGGACAGGCCCGGCAGTATCAGCTCTGTCAGGAACAGGTAGGTGACAGCAACAGACACCCATGGATTGACTGCTGAGACAACATATCTGTGCGCCCCCTGCTGGCTCAGTTACTGTCCCGACACCGTACAATAAATGTTCATAGGAAATCTATAAGAGTCTGCTAACTGGCAAAATTGTGAATGCAGCTCTGAATGTGCAGAGAGATTTGTGGGCATGCTCTGTGACCTGTGCAGAGGAGAGCTGTGATCATCACCTACTGTGAAAGGTCTGATCATATCTTATCTATACACTGGCGTCACCTTTTAAAGGGGTAGACAAAAAGGATGTCCAGCACAAAATGTACAGTAAAAACTTGGAGATCTTTTTTTAAAAAACTTCATGTGGAACAAGTAACGCCGACGCTTTCCGGACCCGAAACGCGTCGGCGTTACTTGTTCCACATTACGTTTTTCCAATAAAGATCTCCAAGTTTTTACTGTACATCTTGTGCCGGACCTCCTTTTTGTCTTGGACTTGTGGAGATTGGAAACGCTGCTGATCACGTCCCGGCACAGGTGGAGGTCGGAGCGGTGAACTTTTGCTCCTTTTAAAGTGGTACTCCAGTGGAAAACAAATGTTTTCAAATCAACCGATCTGTAAATTACGTCTACACAACTTCATGTGGAGCATAAGGCAGCTGACAAGTACTGGAAGGATTAAGATTTTTCTTTAGAAGTAATTCACAAATCTGTAGAACCTTCTGGCACCAGGTGATTTGAAAACATTTTCCACCGGAGTACCCCTTTAGGGTACGTTCACACGGGCGGATTTTTTTTGCGGGTTTCCAGCTGCGTATTTGAAAGTGGGCGGGCTCTTCTCTCTCGGATGTCCGCAGCAGATTTTTCACGGCGGAATCTACGCTGTGGAAAATCCGCTGCAAGCTCCATTGAAGTCAGTAGGGACTGTGGCGGAAAATCTGCTGCGGGCAGCCGAGTAGAGCCCGCCCACTTTCAAATACGCAGCGGGAAACCCGCAAAAAAATCCGCCCGTGTGAAAGTAGCCTTAATGTAGTCACGTAAGATAAGGAGGAGACTGCTGGGGATAAGGGATCTGTACAGAACAGGAGGCCTTAGTGGTCTGAATGAAAAGTACAAGATTTTTTGAATTATTTAAAGGGGTACTCCGCTGCTCAGCATTTGGATCAAAATGTTCCGAATGCTTAGAGCCGGCGTCGGGAGCTCGTGACGTCATAGCCCCGCCCTGTGGTGTTCCTGTTGCACCCGGCATTAGTTTAGAGCCTCGGGTGCAGCGCCGGAGGCTCGTGATGTCACAGCCACCTCAATGCAAGTCTATGGGAAGGGGTGCAACTTCACGACCCCTCCCATAGACATGCATTGAGGGGGCGTAGCCGTGACATCACGAACCCCCGGTGCCAGCTCTAAGCATTTGGAACATTTTGGTCCAAACGCTGAGCAGCGGAGTACCCCTTTAATACCACAGAGCAGTGTTTCCCAACCAGGGTGCCTCCAGCTGTTACAAAACTACAACTCCCAGCATGCCCATAGATTTCCCATGACTCTTCCTGGGATGTAGCAGCCTGTAATCCTCCACACCTCGCCCTGTCATTACTCCTTATACAGCGTGTCATTACCCCGTACAGCGCCATCCGTCCTGCGTACAGCGCCACCTCGTCCTCTGCCAGGGCTTTGAAGTGGACGGAGATTCTTCTACATTTCCCCCTTATACATAGTATGCTATATCTGCTGCTGTTACGTATGTCGGAGTAGTTATTTAACCCTTCGCACCACAGTGATTTTTGTTGCCGATTTTTTTTGTTCCTTCTCTCCAGTTTTGCCCTGCAGTATCTGCGAGCTTCAAGCAGTATCAGTGCTCTGCATTTAATGCCAAGGCTTTCGGGAAACTGTATCACCGCTGGATACCGCTATATCCAGGTAAAAGATTCGCTAGACAGCCGTCACGCCCCCTCCCATAGACTTGCATTGAGCGGGCGGGGCATGACGTCATGACGGGGCTATGACGCCACGAGCTTCCGGCGCCGGCTTCAGCGTTTCGGAACAGTTCGTTCCAAAGGCTGAGCGGCGGAGTACCCCTTTAAAGTTGTCAATTCCGAAAAGTGTCCATTTCTTTCCATTAGACGACTACACCAGCATATCCAGCAAGCCTTGTGATCTTCAGTGCACCAGCACCACCAGGGAGCGCCAACTACTGGTACCGGCCCACGACGGCACAAGCTGTAGAGACAGGACCTATCAGGGAGTTTGTATCAGCGGCAAATGTGAGGTACCTCCGGGGCGGTATATGTCACCAGCATGTCTTATGAATGATGTTTTTTTTATGCATCCATACAGATATCTAAGTTGCTATTATAAAAATCACTACAATGGAACTATTCAGTAAACATCCACAGTGCAGGGAAAACGTAAGGGAACCCTTATGACATGACCTAGATTTCTGCATCGATTACCGAGTCTATAATTCAGAATTATAGACAAACACAATGTAACTAAACTAAAAACACACCAAAAGTTGTGCTGCCACAGTTCTTTATTGAACACATTGAGCAAATGTCCACAGTGCAGGGAGAAAAAGTAAGTGAACCTCTCTGTTAGTAACTTCTCCGAGATAATTGGTTCAAGCTGTTTCAGTGCAGAAATTTAGGTAATTCTAAAGGGTTGTCTTAATTTTTATTGCAACTGTACATGCTACCTTCAAAGATATGGTACCAGAACCAAGCCTAGAATATAGGAGTGATAACAGAACCAAGCCTAGAAAATAGATGGACTGAGATCGGGTGCAATCTAATTTTTTAACATGTCTGTATGACATGTTGTAAGATTATATAAATGACACTAAAGCTTTAAATAAAAATACCATATTTTAATTAAAAACTGGACATTGGGATTTTTTGGTCTTTTAATGAGAATAGATGTGTTAACAGGATAAAACCTAAAAAAATGTAAGCAGTAATAGTATGAAGCCTAGAGCATAGATATTGTAACAGGATCAAGCCTAGAGAATAGATGTTGTAACAGGATCAAGCCTAGAGAATAGATGTTGTAACAGGATCAAGCCTAGAGAATAGATGTTGTAACAGGATGAAGCCTATAGTATAGATGTTGTAACAGGATCAAGCCTATAGTATAGATGTGGTAACAGGATGAAGCCTAGAGAATAGATGTGGTAACAGGATCAAGCATAGAGTATAGATGTGGTAACAGGATCAAGCCTAGAGTATAGATGTGGTAACAGGATCAAGCCTAGAGTATAGATGTGGTAACAGGATCAAGCCTAGAGTATAGATGTGGTAACAGGATCAAGCATAGAGTATAGATGTGGTAACAGGATCAAGCCTAGAGTATAGATGTGGTAACAGGATCAAGCCTAGAGTATAGATGTGGTAACAGGATCAAGCCTAGAGTATAGATGTGGTAACAGTATAGATGTGGTAACAGGATCAAGCCTAGAGTATAGATGTGGTAACAGGATCAAGCCTATAGTTTAGATGTGGTAACAGGATCAAGCCTAGAGTATAGATGTGGTAACAGGATCAATCCTAGAGTATAGATATGGTAACAGGATCAAGCCTAGAGAAAAGATGTGGGAACAGGATCAAGCTTAGAGTATAGATGTGGTAACAGGATCAAGCCTAGAGTATAGATGTGGTAACAGGATCAAGCCTAGAGAAAAGATGTGGTGACAGGATCAAGCCTAGAGTATAGATGTGGTTACAGGATCAATCTTAGAGTATAGATGTGGTAACAGGATCAAGCCTAGAGTATAGATGTGGTTACAGGATCAAGCTTAGAGTATAGATGTGGTAACAGGATCAAGCCTAGAGTGTAGATGTGGTAACAGGATCAAGCCTAGAGTATAGATGTGGTAACAGGATCAAGCTTAGAGTATAGATGTGGTAACATGATCAAGCTTAGAGTATAGATGTGGTAACAGGATCAAGCCTAGAGTATAGATGTGGTAACAGGATCAAGCTTAGAGTATAGATGTGGTAACAGGATCAAGCCTAGAGTATAGATGTGGTAACAGGATCAAGCTTAGAGTATAGATGTGGTAACAGGATCAAGCCTAGAGTATAGATGTGGTAACAGGATCAAGCCTAGAGTATAGATGTGGTAACAGGATCAAGCTTAGAGTATAGATGTGGTAACAGGATCAAGCCTAGAGTATAGATGTGGTAACAGGATCAAGCTTAGAGTATAGATGTGGTAACATGATCAAGCCTGAATAGTAAATGTGGAAACAGGATCAATCCTAGAAAATAGATATAGTAACAACATCAAGTAAATGTGGTAAAAGGATCAAGCGTAAAGAATATACAGTATGTGGTTACACAATCAAGCCTAGATAATAAACGTGGTAACAGGATCAAGTCTAGAGAATAGATGCAGTAACAGGATCAAGCTTAGAGTATAGATGTGGTAACAGGATCAAGCCTAGAGAATAGATGTGGTAACAGGATCAAGCCTAGAGTATAGATGTGGTAATAGGATCAAGCCTAGAGAATAGATGTGGTAACAGGATCAAGCCTAGAGTATAGATGTGGTAACAGGATCAAGCCTAGAGTATAGATGTGGTAATAGGATCAAGCCTAGAGAATAGATGTGGTAACAGGATCAAGCCTAGAGTATAGATGTGGTAACAGGATCAAGCCTAGAGAATAGATGTGGTAACAGGATCAAGCCTAGAGTTTAGATGTGGTAACAGGATCAAGCCTAGAGAATAGATGAGGTTACACAATTAATCCTGGAGCAGTTAGCAATTGTCACTATCTCTTATAAGCATTGGTAAAAACTTTTAAACATGTACATTAAGGTGCGTGAGGCAAACTAAGACCACTCTGGGGCAGAATTATTAATCAAAATGTTATAGAATTCTCTTATAGAATTCCCCTGGAATTGAGGTGCACACCCCATGTGACTCATTCATGTGCCTCCCTAGACAAGGGGGCAGGATTTGGAGAACATTGGGGCTTGGCCTAATAAAAAGGTGATGTGGCTTGAAATCGTCTACATCATGAACCCCTGTGATAAATATGGGGCATCTGTTCTAGGTCTAAGTTGTCTATATTTAAGGCAGTTAATACATCTGCCCACTGTGTGCCCACCTATCCTGGTCCTACAAATCAAGGTCTGAAATGTTAACACGCTTTAAGTTAGATGTTTTCCGGTATGATCCATGATCGGTTCCATAGGGCGTTAGATCATAGAAATGTGAATTCAGTGTATAAAATGTCTTTATTTGTCATATTTTAGCCACGATCCTCATTTTATAGTTCTCCCCTACATAATGATAGGAGGCATCTGTGGAGATCTCCATCTTATAATGTGGCGGTCAGTATGGCGTACACAGCGGTCTTCATATATGTCTCTCTTTCCGCAGCCGGTAGGATGTGACGGGAAGCTGTACTCATCCAGGTCACTGGACCGATGTGGTGTTTGCGGGGGCGATGGCAGTGCCTGCTATAGGGTGTCCGGGAACTTCAGGAAATCCTTCTTGGGTGAGTTCAGTAACTGCCTGATCGGGATGTAGGAGTTATAGGAGTTATCATGGGACCTCCACTGATCTCGCTGTTCTCACTGATCTTCTGAAGTCCCATAGAGAGTGAATACAGTGGTGGAGCGCGTGCAGCTCACTCGGGGGGACAGGGACACCTGGTATCATGGTCAATGGGGATCCCTACTATCCCTCCAGTCGGATCCCTACTATCCCAGCAGTGGGATCCCTACTATCCCAGCAGTCGGATCCCTACTATCCCAGCAGTCGGATCCCTACTATCCCAGCAGTCGGATCCCTACTATCCCAGCAGTCGGATCCCTACTATCCCAGCAGTCAGATCCCTACTATCCCAGCAGTCGGAGCCCTACTATCCCAGCAGTCGGATCCCTACTATCCCAGCAGTTGGATCCCTACTATCCCAGCAGTCGGATTCCTACTATTCCAGCAGTCGGATCCCTACTATCCCAGCCGTTGGATCTCTACTATCCCAGCAGTCGGATCCCTACTATCCCAGCAGTTGGATCCCTACTATCCCAGCAGTCGAATCCCTACTATCCCAGCAGTCTGATCTCTACTATCCCAGCAGTCAGATCCCTACTACTATCCCTACGGTCATGACGTCACGCCCCCTCCCATAGACTTGCATAGAGGGGGCGTAGCCGGGACATCACAAGTGGGGTGCGGCAGTGACGTCACGTGCCTCCGGCACTGAATCTGATGCTATAAATGAACGTCGAGTGCAGCAGGGAGATCGTGGGGGTCCCCAGCGGCAGGACCCCGCGATCAGACATCTTATCCCCTATCCTTTGGATAGAGGATAAGATGTCTAGGGATGGAGTACCCCTTTAATAGGATTTGCCAGGCATCATACAGTTGTTCTTAACCCAACCGCCAAGTGTGAGCTGCTTCTCTCCATACCAAACTGTGCACGGGGGGGGGGGGGGGGGGCGGCATTGTTGAATTGACTTTAGGTGCAACTGCGTCAGATTTCAAGTGCAAATTGTGCCACAAAAATGGTGTACTGTACATGTCCTGCACCACATGTCCTGCGCCACATTATTTTATTTGTTTTAAATACCTTTGAGCTTTAGCAGACAGAGGGTCATGGCTGGAATGCAATATTATGTGCCAAAAATTGCAGCAAAATTTAGTCATGAAGTAAGCCGACTAATATTTTCTATACTGTCAGGGGGCAGGATATATACCTAAAATTTTATGCCACCACCTGAACCCCAGACTTGTGCAAGGCTACAGACGTTCACTCCAAGGATTTGGTGCAAGGCCTTTGACTTGCACGGGACTTCACAAAATCGGTAGATTGAACACCAGTAGTCTCGCGCAAGTCTCGCGCAAGACATATTTTACTGGATTATTATTGTGGCCTTAAAGACGCCCCAGATTATAGAGCCTGCGCCACTGTTCTATATATCGGGTTGACATTCACATTAACCAAGAAGTCATACAACCAATTCCTCCCACTAGGGGGAGTCACTGTGCTCGCTGTCAGGAGGAATGCCACTGCTTTGTGTCACGTTTTCCTTCTGTGTTGCAGGTTACGCTCTCATCACGACTATTCCTGCCGGATCCTTCGACATTCTTATCACAGAGAAGAGGAATACTGAGAATATTCTGGGTAAGAATGAGGAGCGTTGGTCCCGTACACGTCTCTGTTCACATTCACATCGGGCTGTGTCACTAGTTCTAATGTGCCGCATGTATTTCTATTCGTACTGTCAAAATGATGAATGTCACAATTGAAACCCGCTGCATCGCGTTGTAAGTCACCGGTGGGATCTGTTGGGTGACGGACCACCAGAGTGTGCGGTCATAAATGGGTGCAGTGTGAACAGGGTTTATGTCACATTTTGGAGATCACTGGGGTTTCCAGCGGTCGGACCCCCAGCGATCAGCTACCAGTTCATTTTTTCTGGAGTTCTCCGGTGGAAAACAAATTTTTAGAATCAACTGGTGCCAGAAAGTTCTACAGATTTGTAAATTACTTCTATATAAAAATCTTAATCCTTCCAGTACTTATCAGCTGCTGTATGCTTCACAGGAAGTTGTGTAGTTCTTTCCAGTTTGACCACACTGCTCTCTGCTGACACCTCTGTCCATGTCAGGAACTGTCCAGAGTAGGAGCAAATCCCCATAGCAAACCTCTTCTACTCTGGACAGTTCCTGACATGGACAGAGATGTCAGCAGAGAGCACTGTGGTCAGACTGGAAAGAACCACACAACTTCCGGTGGAGCATACAGCAGCTGATAAGTATTGAAAGGATTAAGATTTTTATATAGAAGTCATTTACAAATCTGTTTAACTTTCTGGCACCAGTTGATTCTAAAAGAATAGTTTTTCCACCGGAGTACCCCTTTAAAAGAGAACTCTAGCCAAAATTAACTGGTAGCTGATCGCTGGGGGTCCGACCGCTGGGACCACAAGTGATCTCTAAAATGGGACCCCAGGCTCTCAGTGAGGAGTGTGTGCGGTAGACAGCACGCACTCCAATCATTTCTATGGGAGCGCCAAAAAGACCCAAATACAACACTCGGGCATAAACAGTGGACAACACGCGCACCTCACTACGAGAGTCGGGGTCCACCACGATCAGCTAATTATCACCTATCCTGTGGATCGAGGATAAGTTCATTTTGGCTGGAGTACTCCTTTAATTTCTGCTTGAGGAGAGTTTATCTGCATATTTTTTTTTCTATGTAGCATTGCAAGACTCCATACTCTAGCTGGATCTCCTCATTAAAGGGGTACTCCGCCCCTAGACATCTTATTCCCTATGCAAAGGATAGGATACAAAATGTCTGATCGGACCCCCGCGATCTCGGCTGTGGCACCCCAGACATCCGGTGCACAGAGCGAAGTTGGCTCCATGTAGGATGACTGGCGATGCGGGGCGGAGGCTCGTGACGTCACGGTCACACCCCGCTTGTGACGTCATAGCCATGCCCTCTCATTGCAAGTCTATGGGAGGGGGCGTGGCCATGATGTCACGTGCAGGACGCGGCTGTGATGTCACAAGCCTCCAGCGGTGGGACCCTACGATCAGACATCTTATCCCCTATCCTTTGGATAGGGGATAAGATGCCTAGGGGCGGAGTACCCCTTTAAGAACCAGTACACCCCTAGCTATTTGAGTATTGAAAGGTAAACTCTGTGTCTGTGAGGTCTGTGGGGTGTCTATCCTCATTGTATGGACAGACGTGTCTCCCGCGTCCCCTGGTGGACTTTTCCGACTTTCTGTGTTAGTCATGTGACCCAGGATCCCTGCGGATTTTCCATTGTGTAGCCTGGAGTCGTATTTGACCCATTGAATAAGACAAACCCACATCCAGGCTTCGGATTCTTGCTATGGGTTCTATGAAGATTTTCCCATTGTGTGAACATACCCTAAGAAATGTTCTCAAGTCCCTGAGACGACCTTCACGTCTAGATATGTGTCACATGTATTGTCTGAACCGGGGCCTTTATATATGTGGAGGTCACATGATCATATCACCGTACATTACACTGGGGCCTTTATATATGTGGAGGTCACATGATCATATCACCGTACATTACACTGGGGCCTTTATATATATGGAGGTCACATGATCATATCACTGTACATTACACTGGGGCCTTTATATATATGGAGGTCACATGATCATATCACTGTACATTACACTGGGGCCTTTATATATATATGGAGGTCACATGATCATATCACTGTACATTACACTGGGGCCTTTAGATATGTGGAGGTCACATGATCATATCACTGTACATTACACTGGGGCCTTTATATATGTGGAGGTCACATGATCATATCACTGTACATTACACTGGGGTCTTTATATATGTGGAGGTCACATGATCATATCACCGTACATTACACTGGGGCCTTTAGATATGTGGAGGTCACATGATCATATCACCGTACATTACACTGGGGCCTTTAGATATGTGGAGGTCACATGATCATATCACTGTACATTACACTGGGGTCGTTATATATGTGGAGGTCACATGATCATATCACCGTACATTACACTGGGGCCTTTAGATATGTGGAGGTCACATGATCATATCACTGTACATTACACTGGGGTCTTTATATATGTGGAGGTCACATGATCATATCACTGTACATTACATTGGGGCCTTTATATATGTGGAGGTCACATGATCATATCACTGTACATTACACCGGGGCCTTTAGATATGTGGAGGTCACATGATCATATCACTGTACATTACACCGGGGCCTTTATATATGTGGAGGTCACATGATCATATCACTGTACATTACACTGGGGCCTTTATATATGTGGAGGTCACATGATCATATCACCATACATTACACTGGGGACTTTATATATGTGGAGGTCACATGATCATATCACTGTACATTACACTGGGGCCTTTATATAAATATGGAGGTCACATGATCATATCACTGTACATTACACTGGGGCCTTTATATATGTGGAGGTCACATGATCATATCACTGTACATTACACTGGGGCCTTTATATATGTGGAGGTCACATGATCATATCACTGTACATTACACCGGGGCCTTTAGATATGTGGAGGTCACATGATCATATCACTGTACATTACACTGGGGCCTTTATATATGTGGAGGTCACATGATCATATCACTGTACATTACACCGGGGCCTTTAGATATGTGGAGGTCACATGATCATATCACTGTACATTACACCGGGGCCTTTAGATATGTGGAGGTCACATGATCATATCACTGTACATTACACCGGGGCCTTTATATATGTGGAGGTCACATGATCATATCACTGTACATTACACCGGGGCCTTTATATATGTGGAGGTCACATGATCATATCACTGTACATTACACTGGGGCCTTTATATATGTGGAGGTCACATGATCATATCACTGTACATTTCACTGAAGCCTTTAGATACGTGGAGGTCACATGATCATATCACTGTACATTACACCGGGGCCTTTATATATGTGGAGGTCACATGATCATATCACTGTACATTACACTGGGGCCTTTATATATATGGAGGTCACATGATCATATCACTGTACATTACACTGGGGCCTTTATATATGTGGAGGTCACATGATCATATCACTGTACATTACACTGGGGCCTTTAAATATGTGGAGGTCACATGATCATATCACTGTACATTACACTGGGGCCTTTATATATGTGGAGGTCACATGATCATATCACTGTACATTACACCGGGGCCTTTATATATGTGGAGGTCACATGATCATATCACTGTACATTACACCGGGGCCTTTATATATGTGGAGGTCACATGATCATATCACTGTACATTACACTGGGGCCTTTAGATATGTGGAGGTCACATGATCATATCACTGTACATTACACCGGGGCCTTTAGATATGTGGAGGTCACATGATCATATCACTGTACATTACACTGGGGCCTTTAGATATGTGGAGGTCACATGATCATATCACTGTACATTACACCGGGGCCTTTAGATATGTGGAGGTCACATGATCATATCACTGTACATTACACTGGGGCCTTTATATATGTGGAGGTCACATGATCATATCACTGTACATTACACTGGGGCCTTTATATATGTGGAGGTCACATGATCATATCACTGTACATTACACTGGGGCCTTTATATATGTGGAGGTCACATGATCATATCACTGTACATTACACTGGGGCCTTTATATATGTGGAGGTCACATGATCATATCACTGTACATTACACTGGGGCCTTTATATATGTGGAGGTCACATGATCATATCACTGTACATTACACTGGGGCCTTTATATATGTGGAGGTCACATGATCATATCACTGTACATTACACTGGGGCCTTTATATATGTGGAGGTCACATGATCATATCACTGTACATTACACCGGGGCCTTTATATATGTGGAGGTCACATGATCATATCACCGTACATTACACTGGGGCCTTTATATATGTGGAGGTCACATGATCATATCACTGTACATTACACTGAGGCCTTTATATATGTGGAGGTCACATGATCATATCACTGTACATTACACTGGGGCCTTTATATATGTGGAGGTCACATGATCATATCACCGTACATTACACTGGGGCCTTTAGATATGTGGAGGTCACATGATCATATCACTGTACATTACACTGGGGCCTTTATATATGTGGAGGTCACATGATCATATCACTGTACATTACACCGGGGCCTTTAGATATGTGGAGGTCACATGATCATATCACTGTACATTACACTGGGGCCTTTATATATGTGGAGGTCACATGATCATATCACTGTACATTACACTGGGGCCTTTATATATGTGGAGGTCACATGATCATATCACTGTACATTACACTGGGGCCTTTATATATATGGAGGTCACATGATCATATCACTGTACATTACACTGGGGCCTTTATATATGTGGAGGTCACATGATCATATCACTGTACATTACACTGGGGCCTTTATATATGTGGAGGTCACATGATCATATCACTGTACATTACACTGGGGCCTTTATATATGTGGAGGTCACATGATCATATCACCGTACATTACACCGGGGCCTTTATATATGTGGAGGTCACATGATCATATCACTGTACATTACACTGTGGCCTTTATATATGTGGAGGTCACATGATCATATCACTGTACATTACACTGGGGCCTTTATATATGTGGAGGTCACATGATCATATCACCATACATTACACCGGGGCCTTTATATATGTGGAGGTCACATGATCATATCACCGTACATTACACTGGGGCCTTTATATATGTGGAGGTCACATGATCATATCACCATACATTACACTGGGGCCTTTATATATGTGGAGGTCACATGATCATATCACTGTACATTACACTGGGGCCTTTATATATGTGGAGGTCACATGATCATATCACCGTACATTACATCGGGGCCTTTATATATATATGTGGAGGTCACATGATCATATCACTGTACATTACACTGGGGCCTTTATATATGTGGAGGTCACATGATCATATCACTGTACATTACACTGGGGCCTTTATATATGTGGAGGTCACATGATCATATCACTGTACATTACACTGGGGCCTTTAGATATGTGGAGGTCACATGATCATATCACTGTACATTACACTGGGGCCTTTAGATATGTGGAGGTCACATGATCATATCACTGTACATTACACTGGGGCCTTTATATATATGGAGGTCACATGATCATATCACTGTACATTACACCGGGGCCTTTAGATATGTGGAGGTCACATGATCATATCACTGTACATTACACTGGGGCCTTTATATATGTGGAGGTCACATGATCATATCACCGTACATTACACTGGGGCCTTTATATATGTGGAGGTCACATGATCATATCACTGTACATTACACTGGGGCCTTTAGATATGTGGAGGTCACATGATCATATCACTGTACATTACACTGGGGCCTTTATATATGTGGAGGTCACATGATCATATCACTGTACATTACACTGGGGCCTTTATATATGTGGAGGTCACATGATCATATCACTGTACATTACACTGGGGCCTTTATATATGTGGAGGTCACATGATCATATCACTGTACATTACACTGGGGCCTTTATATATATGGAGGTCACATGATCATATCACTGTACATTACACTGGGGCCTTTATATATGTGGAGGTCACATGATCATATCACTGTACATTACACTGGGGCCTTTATATATGTGGAGGTCACATGATCATATCACTGTACATTACACTGGGGCCTTTATATATGTGGAGGTCACATGATCATATCACTGTACATTACACTGGGGCCTTTATATATGTGGAGGTCACATGATCATATCACCGTACATTACACTGGGGACTTTATATATGTGGAGGTCACATGATCATATCACTGTACATTACACCGGGGCCTTTATATATGTGGAGGTCACATGATCATATCACTGTACATTACACCGGGGCCTTTATATATGTGGAGGTCACATGATCATATCACTGTACATTACACTGTGGCCTTTATATATGTGGAGGTCACATGATCATATCACTGTACATTACACCGGGGCCTTTATATATGTGGAGGTCACATGATCATATCACTGTACATTACACTGGGGCCTTTATATATGTGGAGGTCACATGATCATATCACCGTACATTACACTGGGGCCTTTATATATGTGGAGGTCACATGATCATATCACTGTACATTACACTGGGGCCTTTATATATGTGGAGGTCACATGATCATATCACTGTACATTACACTGGGGCCTTTAGATATGTGGAGGTCACATGATCATATCACTGTACATTACACCGGGGCCTTTAGATATGTGGAGGTCACATGATCATATCACCATACATTACACTGGGGCCTTTATATATGTGGAGGTCACATGATCATATCACTGTACATTACACTGGGGCCTTTATATATGTGGAGGTCACATGATCATATCACCATACATTACACTGGGGTTTTTGGGGCACCCCTCACCCCCCTGCTCCTGTCCTCTTTTTCTCCTCAGCTCTTGCGGACTCTGCTGGGAATTTCTACATCAACGGGAACATGATGATGGATAATCCTCAGAACTTTCGGGTCGCAGGGACCTTGGTGAAGTATCGACGACCCCCGAATGTCCACAGTGAGGGACTGGAGTATCTGACTACACCGGGGCCGACCAACCAGTCCCTCAGCGTCATGGTGTGTGTGTGAGACTCCGGCCTATCTGCATGTCCGTAACTTATATCCGTGTGTCTAAACGTTCCGTCTCCTCGTCTGTTATATGTTCATAGATGACGTGTGCCGCTTCTGTCATACAATATATTGGGCAGAGACATTACAATAGTTCAGGTAAGATTAAGAGGCCGCATTGTATAAGTGTTTACGAACCCACCAATATTGGTGCGACAGCTGACCGTCCAGTGTGAGTGGCCATGTCCTGACTGGAAGAAGGATTGAATAGTTGGGATTTAGCATTCAGGTAAACCAGAGAAGTCTGGAGGAGGACAGAGGGGTCTGGAGAGGATAGAGGGGTCTGGAGAGGACAGAGGAGACTGTAGGAGGAGGACAGAGGGGTCTGGAGGAGGACAGGAGACTGGAGGAGGAGGACAGAGGGGTCTGGAGAGGACAGAGGGGTCTGGAGAGGACAGAGGAGACTGGAGAGGACAGAGGAGACTGGAGGAGGACAGAGGTGACTGGAGGAGGAGGACAGAGGGGTCTGGAGAGGACAGAGGAGTCTGGAGAGGACAGAGGATACTGGAGGAGGACAGAGGAGTCTGGTGAGGACAGAGGTGACTGGAGGAGGAGGACAGAGGGGTCTGGAGAGGACAGAGGAGACTGGAGGAGGAGGACAGAGGGGTCTGGAGAGGACAGAGGAGACTGGAGGAGGAGGACAGAGGGGTCTGGAGAGGATAGAGGGGTCTGGAGAGGACAGAGGAGACTGTAGGAGGAGGACAGAGGGGTCTGGAGAGGACAGAGGAGTCTGGAGAGGACAGAGGAGACTGGAGGAGGACAGAGGAGTCTGGAGGAGGACAGGAGACTGGAGGAGGAGGACAGAGGGGTCTGGAGAGGACAGAGGTGACTGGAGGAGGACAGAGGGGTCTGGAGGAGGACAGGAGACTGGAGGTGGACAGAGGAGACTGGAGGAGGACAGAGGTGACTGGAGAGGACAGAGGAGACTGGAGGAGGACAGAGGAGACTGGAGGAGAACAGAGGAGTCTGGAGGAGGACAGAGGAGACTGGAGAAGACAGAGGTGACTGGAGGAGGATAGAGGAGTCTGGAGGAGGGCGGAGGTGTCTGGCATCAGTACCCCCCCCCCCCCCTTCCTATTGAGTTATGTAGAACAGCTACCACATGCATGGGGGGGGGGATGCGAGGGAACAAAATGCCAATGTCTATATGAAGTATATGGCAGCTGTAGAGACTGATCTGTATGAACCATTGACCAGAAGAGCTGAAGAGACTGATTCAGGATGTAGTCAGGTGTTAGAGGGGTTCCCCAGGATGACAACCGACCACTAGGACTTTATCCAACCACAAGTACTGGGGTCTCACGTGAGTGCAGCCCCTCCACTCTAACTCTACTCATACGACGAGTACAGCGCTCGGCTCGGGCCCCACAGATCAGACACTTGATGATCAGCTGTCATCATCGGAGGACCCCTTTAAGGTCGCCTACACACCATAGGCTGAAGTTGATAAAAAACAGAGCATTTTAACCGAGACAATTGTCAACGACCGTTTTTGGTTGATGGCCGTCGTATTGACAGAATTCGGTTTTGTTTAAACTTGGAGTCTGATCCACGAACGATGGATCCAGCAAAAAGGTCGAAAAAATGTAAGATCTTTTATCCATGGAGCGGTGGATCCTTTGGGGGAGATTTATCAAAACCTGTCCACAGGAAACGTTGCTGAGTTGCCCATAGCAACCAATCAGATCGCTGCTTTCATTTTACAGAGGCCTTTTCAAAAATGATAGAAGTCATCTGATTGGTTGCTATGGGCAACTCAGCAACTTTTCTTCTGGACCGGTTTCCTCTATATACTTCTCCCGGTGTCATTGATCGTGTGCGGCCGGTTTATAGGTCTGTAACAGCCAATATGGAGAAGAATGTGGACGGCTGTGGCCGCCCCTGTGACCCTCCTCATGTTTGGAGTCTCCATGCTTTATGGCACGTTGCAATGTGGTTCAGTGCTTTAAGTGGGCCAAAAGAGGTGTCGGTACTCTATTAGGTGCCGGTACTACCCCCCCCCCCCCCCTCATGCAGACGTGTGACCTCGGGCTCTGCCCTCGCTCCTCCCCGCTCTAGCTTCGGAAAACTTCGGGGAGCGGCGCAGTCCGACTTTTGCATGATTTAGAAAAATCCACCTCACACCGGTACCGGCGCGCACCATCTGCCGGGCGCCAGAGGGGGAAACTAGGCGAGAAGTGAAGGTGGCGGCAGAGAGAGGGGAGTGCTCCTGCCTTCCGGTACGATAAAACCACGTTCTGGGCGCACGGAGGGGTGCTGGTACTCCAAAGAGCCATTTTTGGATGTGGCGGTACTGAGTACCGCTGCGCACCGGCCCACTTAAAGCACTGATGTGGTTACTGTTCATCCATTCAGGACGTTACTGACTATAAATGATGAGTAGATCAGAAGCTTCTTACATCTTATACAAGAATTAGGAGAAAAATTACATTCCCCCCCCCCTAAATATTTGTAGATCCACCAGGTCACCAGGGGTGTTTGCGGTGGAAAACATTTTCAAACCAACTGGTGCCAGAAAGTTCTACAGATTTCTAAATGACTTCTATATAAAAATCTTAATCCTTCCAGTACTTATCAGCTGCTGTATGCTCCACTGGAAGTTGTGTAGTTCTTTCCAGTCTGACCACAGTGCTCTCTGCTGCCACCTCTGTGCATGTCAGCAACTGTCCAGAGTAGCATATGTTTGCTTTGGGGATTTGCTCCTACTCTGGACAGTTCCTGACATGGACAGAGGTGTCAGCAGAGAGCACTGTGGTCAGACAGTAAAGAACCACACAACTTTCTGTGGAGCATACAGCAGCTGATAAGTACTGGAAGGATTAAGATTTTAATATAGAAGTAATTTACAAATCTGTAGAACTTTCTGTCACCAGTTGATTTGAAAACATTTGTTTTCCATCGGAGTACCCCTTTAATGTCTGAATGGTTGTGATACTGAATCATCGGATACCTTGAAGTAATTATGTGCACTTGATGGTCCCGATTTTTTAATTTGTTACCTCATATATTTTTATTCATTTATTAATTAATATTTTGAGACCCGTATCTGTTAATAATAATTATAATTATAATAATAACAATATATACTACTAATAATAAATACAATAAATAATACATTTAATAATTATTATTATATTATTATTTTATTAGTATTACTATTCATAGTATTATTTATTATTATATATAATTATATATGAATATTAATTATTTTTATTGCTATTATATTTACTACTATTATTATTAATATTAATAATTGTCATAATAATACTATAATATACAATAGCAATAACAATACATATAATAATCATTATTTTTTTATTGTTATTATTATTGTTTTTTTTGTTTTTTCTATTAGGGGTAATTTGAATTATAATTTTTTTTCCCCATTTGAAAATTTTGGAATCCATGGAAGACCTGAGCTGCTCCTATGTGTTTCCCACGCAGTGTCCTCCAGACTGTCTTAGACTGTACTTGTACTGCGGTGCCGGTTGAGGCCATGGTTATACTGGTTACACTGTGGTTCTGTTCCAGTATTCTCGTGGTTTTATTGAAATTTTCCTAAATTTAGCCTTAGGCTGGGTTCACATCACGTTTTGTCCCATACGGGACCGCATACGGCAGGGGAAGCTGAAAACTTGTGCTCCCGTATGCCTTCGTATCCGGTCCCGTATGTAATGCATTTCAATGAGCTGACCGGAGTGAAACGCTTACTCGGCTCATTTTTGCCCCATATGCGGTTATCCACCGGACCTAAAATCGTAGTCCACCACGATTTTAGGTCCGGTGGGAAAACCGCATACGGGGCAAAAATGAGCCGACCGGAGTCAGCGTTTCACTCCGGTCAGCTCATTGAAATGAATTACATACGGGACCGCATACGAAGGCATACGGGAGCGCAAGTTTTCAGCTCCCCCTGCCGTATGCGGTCCCGTATGGGACAAAACATGATGTGAACCCAGCCTTATTGGCTTGACAGAAATTTTGAAAACTGATTGAAAATATTTTTCAAGAACCATTATGGTCCTGCATTGGAACCTGCCTCCAAGCCTAGGACCACAAGCCCCTAGACATCTTATCCCCGATCCAAAGGATAGGGTATGAAATGTCTGATCGTGAGGGTCCCGCTTCTGCATTCATTTAGAGCATTGGGTCAGTGCCGGAGGCTTGTGACGTCACGGCCACACCCGCTGGTGACATCACAGCCATGCCCCCTTAATGCAAGTCTATGGGAGGGGGCGTGACAGCCGTCACGCCCCCTCCCATAGACTTGCATTGAGTGGGCGGGGCGTGACGTCATGACGGTGCTATGATGTCACGAGCTCCCGGCGCCGGCTCCAGTGTTCGGAACAGTCTGTTCCAAAACGCTGAGCAGCGGAGTACCCCTTTAACGTTGTCAATTCCGAAAAGTGTCCATTTCTTTCCATTAGACGACTACACCAGCATATCCAGCAAGCCTTGTGATCTTCACCCCCCCCATAGACTTGCATTGAGGGGGCATGGCCGTGATGTCACGAGGTGGCGAGACCATGACATCACGATCCTCTGGCCCTACATCGCCAGTCATCCGGCACGGATAGGGTATAAGATGTCTAGGGGTGGAGTACCCCTTTAAGGCAGATTTCAGAATCTTGGATTTAGCTTCTTTGGTTCTACAGAACCACTGGTTACCCAAAAAACAAAACAAAAAGTGCCGTACTAGACATGGATTCTTAGGGACCATTAGAGGAAATGCATCTGGACGTCTGTCCTCGCCCTTTGGGAAACTTGTACATATCCAATGTTTTTTTACTTTTTGGTGGGACCAACATGGTCATAGAGTAGATCAGCCTATAACCAACACATCCTACTGGGAAGCGATTGGCTCCAGAGTCGGGGCCCAAGTGGAGTTGTCTTCTGCTCTTCTGGAGGCCACCATTGAGTCAGCACCAGGGACCCCATGAAGGACAGACAGCTCTGGTTCACTGTATATCTTGATGACTGGATGTTTGCTACAGGGACATGCACAGACATTTTGGGGGGCTGGGGCACACGTACAAAAATAGGGGCACCAATTAATACAAAAAATGCTTGTAAAAACCTTACAAACAATTCCTGAGGTGAGGGACCTCTGGCAGTCATGTTAGCTCCCCCTTTTGAGTCTATGTGCGCACATCCCTACTTTGCTCTATGGTGGACATTGACTCTGATGATACCGCTGCCCCCATATTCATTCCTCTTTGCTTTTTTTTAGTATTATAACTTCAATGGGAAGATTCCACACATTACGTATGAGTACACGGCCCCTCGGGCCCCAGAGGCTCCAGAATCAATACAACCTCTTCCTCAAGCTCCAAGCAAGGTACAAAGTGGAGGCGCGAGCAAATCCGATAGCAGCCTGCCCGGGTCTCCTGACACCTATAACTGGGGGAACCCCGAGGATACGGACAGAGCTTATGGACATGGAGAAGGGACTCCAAAAGAACAGGAGATATTGGAAGATCAGACAGACGGTAAGTCCGATGTTCACCGATCCTTCAACCGTGATATTATGGAGCGTATAGTTTGGATGTATACAGTGACCCACCGACCTACGATGGCCCCGACATACGATCATTTCAGCATACGATCAGTCTCAGAGACCATCACATGGTGAAGGCAGCATCAACATCCGATGCTTTTGTATGTCGGGGCCATCGTATAAACGGCTATCCTCCAGCGCAGACTGCTTCAGCTGCCACCGGATAGCCGTTTAAAGTGCCCCGTGTGGTCCGCTGACGATCACTTACCTGTCCTCGGGGCTCCGGAGCGTCCTCTTCAGGATCCCCTCCATCGTCGGCGCTCTCCATCATCGTCATCACGTCACGCGCACGCCGTCCCATCATCCAATAGGAGCGGCGTGTGTGCGTAGTGACGTTATGACGGAAAGCAGAGAGTGAGGATCCCGATATTCCGGAGCGTCGGGGACACCACGGGGACACGGTGACAGCGATGGAGGGCGACATCCAGGGCAGCGGTGACGGGTCCGGAGCGGCGGGGACACCATGGGGACACGGCGACAGCGATGGAGGGCGACATCCAGGGCAGCGGTGACGGGTCCGGAGCGGCGGGGACACCACGGGGACACGGTGACAGCAATGGAGGGCGACATCCAGGGCAGCGGTGACGGGTCCGGAGCGGAGGGGACAGGTGAGTACAGCTTCCTATACTTTACATTGCACGGATCCCTCAACGTACGATAGTTTCAACAAACGATGGTCCATTTGGAGCGGATTCCCATCGTATGTTGAGGGACCACTGTATAGGTGTTTCTGGAGTCATAGACCTGGACATATGAAGGTGTTCCGTCTGTAATCTAGACCGGGAGGGAACTAGTTTGCATTGATGAGACTAAGTGCGCTTCAAACCAGCAGCCGGGACCCATGGCTAATGCCGGACATTGCCGATTAGGCCGATGTCTGTTATTAAAGGGGTACTCCGCCCCTAGACATCTTATGCCCTATCCAAAGGTTAGGAGATAAGATATCTGATCGCAAAGGGCGTGCCGCTGGGGACCCCCATGATCTCAGCCAACTTCCGGATGACTGGCGATGCGGGGCGGAAGCCTGGGACGTCACGGTCACACCCCGCTTCTGATGTCATGGCCGCGCCACCTCAATGCAAGTCTATGGGAGGGGGCGGGCTCTCATGTCCTCTTCCATAGACCTGCATTGAGCGTTCACGGCCATGATGTCACGAGCCTCCGGCGCTGCACTTAATGCTCTAAACGAACGCCGGGTGCAGCTGGGGACCCCTGCGATCAGACATCATATCCCCTATCCTTTGGATAGGGAAAAAGATGTCTAGGGGCGAAGTACCCATTTAAAGGGGTTATCCAGGAAAAAACTTTTATATATATATATATCAACTGACTCCAGAAAGTTAAACAGATTTGTAAATTAGACAACAGTGCAAAGGTACTGCTCTATCCCCGTATCCTGGCTTCTGTGCTGCAGACCGGCAGGGTGGCGTTCCGTTCCACGTGCAAACAGTAGAAAACGGAAGATGTCCAGCACCAGGAAGGCAGGTAAAAACGTATTTATTGAGGTACAAAAATAACAAACAGCATATCGAGGAGCGTAAAGCATACGCGTTTCAGGCTAAAGAGCCCTTAGTCATGGCATGACTAAGGGCTCTTTAGCCTGAAACGCGTAGGCTCTACGCTCCTCGATATTCTGTTTGTTATTTTTGTACCTCAATAAATACGTTTTTACCTGCCTTCCTGGTGCTGGACATCTTCCGTTTTCTAGATTTGTAAATTACTTCTATTAAAAAATCTTAATCCTTTCAGTACTTATGAGCTTCTGAAGTTAAGGTTGTTCCTTTCTGTCTAAGTGCTCTCTGATGACACGTGTCTCGGGGACCGCCCAGTTTAGAAGAGGTTTGCTATGGGGATTTGCTTCTAAACTGGGCGGTTCCCGAGACACCTGTCATCAGAGAGCACTTAGACAGAAAAGAACAACCTTAACTTCAGAAGCTCATAAGTACTGAAAGGATTAAGATTTTTTAATAGAGGTAATTTACAAATCTGTTTAACTTTCTGGAGCCAGTTGATATATATATGATATATATATATATATATAAAAAAAAAAGTTTTTTTTCCTGGATAACCCCTTTAACCCTTTGCACTCTGCAATCAAAGTTGATCAGGACCACAATCGTGATGACCAAAGGTCGGGCGGAGGTCTCTTACCTTCCTCCGCCTGGTTTGACCTGTGCTCCAATACTATAGGCCAATGGTCTCCAACCTACGGACCTCCAGATGTTGCAAAACTACAACTCCCAGCATGCCCGGACAGCCGTTGGCTGTCCGGGCATGCTGGGAGTTGTAGTTTTGCAACATCTGGAGGTCCGCAGGTTGAAGACCACTGCTATAGGCAGTCCCAGCAGGGAGGCGAGAAAATAGTTATACACATCGGCGGCGACTAGGATGAATTAGGGGAAAAAGGTAAAGAAACTTGGGAAGGTAAATCGTTTTGAATATTTTGATCCTACCAGCTAGGGATAGAGGGAGCAAGGACCAGGCTTTAAAGGGGTACTCCGGTGGAAAACTTTTTTTTTAATCAACTGGTGCCAGAAAGTTAAACAGATTAGTAAATTACTTCTATTAAAAAATCTTAATCCTTACGGTACTTATTAGCTGCTGAATACTACAGAGGAAATTATTTTCTTTTTGGAACACAGAGCTCTCTGCTGACATCACAAGCACAGTGCTCTCTGCTGACATCTCTGTCCATTTTAGGGAACTGTCCAGAGCAGCATATGTTTTCTATGGGGATTTTCTCCTACTCTGGACAGTTCTTAAAATGGACAGAGATGTCAGCAGAGAGCACTGTGGTCATGATGTCAGCAGAGAGCACTGTGTTTTTTCTCTGTAGTATTCAGCAGCTAATAAGTACTGGAAGGATTAAGATTGTTTTTTAATAGAAGTAATTTACAAATCTGTTTAACTTTCTGGCAACAGTTGATTAAAAAAAAAAAAAAAAAAAGTTTTCCACCGGAGTACTCCTTTAAACCGTTCCCCCCTAAGATTCCAACTAACCACCTTTAGGGTCCCCATGTCAAAATTGCATATTTTTAAAGGGGTACTCTGGGGCTAAGACATCTTATCCCCTATCCAAGGGGATAAGATGCCTGATCGCGGGGGTCCCGCTGCTGGGGACCCCCGTGATCTTGCACGCAGCACCCCGTTACAATCAGTCCCCGGAGCATGTTCGCTCCGGGTCTGATGACTGGCGATCACGGGGCCGGAGCATTGTGACGTCACGCTCCGCCCCCTCCCATAGGCTTGCATTGAGGGGGCGGAGCGTGACGTCACACGGGTGCTGCGTGCAAGATCACAGGGGTCCCCAGCAGCGGGACCCCCGCGATCAGGCATGTTATCCCCTTTTCTTTCTTAGCGCCGGAGTACCCCTTTAAGCCTTTCAAATACACTGTGTGTGAACGTAGCCCGAGATGTTGTCGCCCCAGACATTTTCCGCAGTCTCTTCATGTGATGGTCTCGGCCTCGGATGGTTAAGCGAGGACTCCGCTAAGTGTCTCCACATGTTTATCATTCCGTATTGTTTAACTGTGCGAGAAATAAAAGCCACATGGCGGGACGGTGGGAGAGTCGCAGTCCTTCTCCATATGTCAGATGTTGCGCTTCCCCCGTTTCAGGCCTCCAGCCCAGCACTGAGGCTCCGCGGGGATTCCTGTCGAGTGAGTTATGGAGACTGTGTGATCAGCACAGCCACCCCGCTCTCTGCCAATCTCTCTTGGGTGGCGGTCCTGGGGGTCCGACCCTCGCAGAGTCCACGCAGGAAGCAGAACATCTCCGGGACGCTCTGATGCTGACAGCTGCTTATGAACATCTTGGATCGCTTTCGCTCACAGAGGCATTCCAGGCTCCCGGCTTCAGCAGGTACGCAGCTGTGGACGCTCTCGGATATTATTATTTAAGCCCAATGGGATTTCTAACAGACGCCTATTCATCCAGTCCTGAGCCGTATCGTGTCCTCGTACACCCACGTAGCGGGAGACGCAGGCAATAAGTAGGGTCACCACCTTTCTTGCCAAAAAATACCGGCCATGCTAATTTGCATAATTCATTATACATGCGTGACATCACAGGATACACGTGTGCGGGGGAAATTGTGTCCTATTCTGACCCCTATAACTTTTTTATTTCCCCTTATATGGACCTGTATTATGGCTCATTTTTTGCGCCCCGATCTGTAGTTTTTAACAGGATAATTTTTGTTTTAATGAGACTTTTTGATCGCTTTTAACTAAACTCCCAGCATGCCCTGATACAACCTGTGGCTCAGCGGCTGCCCCCCAAAAAAACTATAACTCCCAGCATGTTGGCCTCTAGTAGTCAGTCAGTGTTTCCCAACCAGGGGTGCCTCCAGCTGTTGCAAAACTACAACTCCCAGCATGGTTGTGGGTTAGGGATAGGGGTGTTAGGGTGTGTGGTTAGGGATAGGGGTGTTAGGGTGTGTGGTTAGGGATAGGGGTGTCAGGGTGTGTGGTTAGGGATAGGGGTGTCAGGGTGTGTGGTTAGGGATAGGGGTGTTAGGGTTTGTGGTTAGGGATAGGGGTGTCAAGGTGTGTGGTTAGGGATAGGGGTGTTAGGGTTTGTGGTTAGGGATAGGGGTGTCAGGGTGTGTGGTTAGGGATAGGGGTGTTAGTCAGGGTGTGTGGTTAGGGATAGGGGTGTTAGGGTGTGTGGTTAGGGATAGGGGTGTTAGTCAGGGTGTGTGTTTAGGGATAGGGGTGTTAGGGTGTGTGGTTAGGGATAGGGGTGTTAGGGTGTGTGGTTAGGGATAGGGGTGTTAGGGTGTGTGTTTAGGGATAGGGGTGTTAGGGTGTGTGGTTAGGGATAAGGGTGTTAGTCAGGGTGTGTGGTTAGGGATAGGGGTGTTAGGGTGTGTGTTTAGGGATAGGGGTGTTAGGGTGTGTGGTTAGGGATAGGGGTGTTAGGGTGTGTGGTTAGGGATAGGGGTGTTAGTTAGGGTGTGTGGTTAGGGAGAGGGGTGTTAGTCAGGGTGTGTGGTTAGGGATAGGGGTGTTGGGGTGTTAGGGTGTGTGGTTAGGGATAGGGGTGTTGGGGTGTTAGGGTGTGTGGTTAGGGATAGGGGTGTTAGGGTGTGTGGTTAGGGATAGGGGTGTTAGGGTGTGTGGTTAGGGATAGGGGTGTTAGGGTGTGTGGTTAGGGATAGGGGTGTCAGGGTGTGTGGTTAGGGATAGGGGTGTTAGGGTGTGTGGTTAGGGATAAGGGTGTTAGTCAGGGTGTGTGGTTAGGGATAGGGGTGTTAGGGTGTGTGGTTAGGGATAGGGGTGTCAGGGTGTGTGGTTAGGGATAGGGGTGTTAGGGTGTGTGGTTAGGGATAGGGGTGTTAGGGTGTGTGGTTAGGGATAGGGGTGTTAGGGTGTGTGGTTAGGGATAAGGGTGTTAGTCAGGGTGTGTGGTTAGGGATAGGGGTGTCAGGGTGTGTGGTTAGGGATAGGGGTGTTAGTCAGGGTGTGTGGTTAGGGATAGGGGTGTTAGGGTGTGTGTTTAGGGATAGGGGTGTTAGGGTGTGTGGTTAGGGATAGGGGTGTCAGGGTGTGTGGTTAGGGGTGTTAGGGTGTGTGGTTAGGGATAGGGGTGTTGGGTGTTAGGGTGTGTGTTTAGGGATAGGGGTGTTAGGGTGTGTGGTTAGGGATAGGGGTGTTAGGGTGTGTGGTTAGGGATAGGGGTGTTAGGGTGTGTGGTTAGGGATAGGGGTGTTAGGGTGTGTGTTTAGGGATAGGGGTGTTAGGGTGTGTGGTTAGGGATAAGGGTGTTAGTCAGGGTGTGTGGTTAGGGATAGGGGTGTTAGGGTGTGTGTTTAGGGATAGGGGTGTTAGGGTGTGTGGTTAGGGATAGGGGTGTTGGGGTGTTAGGGTGTGTGGTTAGGGATAGGGGTGTTGGGGTGTTAGGGTGTGTGGTTAGGGATAGGGGTGTCAGGGTGTGTGGTTAGGGATAGGGGTGTCAGGGTGTGTGGTTAGGGATAGGGGTGTTAGGGTGTGTGGTTAGGGATAGGGGTGTTAGTCAGGGTGTGTGGTTAGGGATAGGGGTGTCAGGGTGTGTGGTTAGGGATAGGGGTGTTAGGGTGTGTGGTTAGGGATAGGGGTGTTAGGGTGTGTGGTTAGGGATAGGGGTGTTATTCAGGGTGTGTGGTTAGGGATAGGGGTGTTAGGGTGTGTGGTTAGGGATAGGGGTGTCAGGGTGTGTGGTTAGGGATAGGGGTGTTAGGGTGTGTGGTTAGGGATTGGGGTGTTAGGGTGTGTGGTTAGGGATAGGGGTGTTAGGGTGTGTGGTTAGGGATAGGGGTGTTAGGGTGTGTGGTTAGGGATAGGGGTGTTAGGGTGTGTGGTTAGGGATTGGGGTGTTAGGGTGTGTGGTTAGGGATAGGGGTGTTGGGGTGTGTGGTTAGGGATAGGGGTGTTAGGGTGTGTGGTTAGGGATAGGGGTGTTAGGGTGTGTGGTTAGGGATAGGGGTGTTAGTTTGGGTGTGTGGTTAGGGATAGGGGTGTTAGGGTGTGTGGTTAGGGATAGGGGTGTTAGTTTGGGTGTGTGGTTAGGGATAGGGGTGTTAGGGTGTGTGGTTAGGGATAGGGGTGTTAGTTTGGGTGTGTGGTTAGGGATAGGGGTGTTAGGGTGTGTGGTTAGGGATAGGGGTGTTTGGGTGTGTGGTTAGGGATAGGGGTGTTAGTTTGGGTGTGTGGTTAGGGATAGGGGTGTTAGGGTGTGTGGTTAGGGATAGGGGTGTTAGTTTGGGTGTGTGGTTAGGGATAGGGGTGTTAGGGTGTGTGGTTAGGGATAGGGGTGTTAGGGTGTGTGGTTAGGGATAGGGGTGTTTGGGTGTGTGGTTAGGGATAGGGGTGTTAGTTTGGGTGTGTGGTTAGGGATAGGGGTGTTAGGGTGTGTGGTTAGGGATAGGGGTGTTAGTTTGGGTGTGTGGTTAGGGATAGGGGTGTTAGGGTGTGTGGTTAGGGATAGGGGTGTTAGGGCGTGTGGTTAGGGATAGGGGTGTTAGTCAGGGTGTGTGGTTAGGGATAGGGGTGTTAGGGTGTGTGGTTAGGGATAGGGGTGTCAGGGTGTGTGGTTAGGGATAGGGGTGTTAGGGTGTGTGGTTAGGGATAGGGGTGTTAGGGTGTGTGGTTAGGGATAGGGGTGTTAGGGTGTGTGGTTAGGGATAGGGGTGTTAGGGTGTGTGTTTAGGGATAGGGGTGTTAGGGTGTGTGGTTAGGGATAGGGGTGTTAGTCAGGGTGTGTGGTTAGGGATAGGGGTGTTAGGGTGTGTGGTTAGGGATAGGGGTGTTAGGGCGTGTGGTTAGGGATAGGGGTGTTAGTCAGGGTGTGTGGTTAGGGATAGGGGTGTTAGGGTGTGTGGTTAGGGATAGGGGTGTCAGGGTGTGTGGTTAGGGATAGGGGTGTTAGGGTGTGTGGTTAGGGATAGGGGTGTTAGGGTGTGTGGTTAGGGATAGGGGTGTTAGGGTGTGTGGTTAGGGATAGGGGTGTTAGGGTGTGTGTTTAGGGATAGGGGTGTTAGGGTGTGTGGTTAGGGATAGGGGTGTTAGTCAGGGTGTGTGGTTAGGGATAGGGGTGTTGGGGTGTTAGGGTGTGTGGTTAGGGATAGGGGTGTTAGTCAGGGTGTGTGGTTAGGGATAGGGGTGTCAGGGTGTGTGGTTAGGGATAGGGTACAATATCCCCTAACTTAACCCCCTCCCCTTGCGTTTAGCACTAGGAGGCCAGAGAATCACTTCCAGGCTGTGATGTTAGTTTTGGCGATCACAGCGGGGAGGGGCGTGCGCCGTGCGGTTGCGTGTTCTTGCGCCTGCGCAGCAGCTGATCCAGACGTGATGGTGTTCTGTGTTTTACCGCGGTTCACGATTTTACCGTTCTCTTCCACGCGACAAACTTACAATAGATCGTAACAATGAGATAGAAGTGCTTAGCCCCGCCCATCTCAGGGTCAGGGCCCTTGGTCGGAGTTGGGCTCCTGGTTGGGAGACACTGATCTAGGTTATGTCTGGTTCTCTGGAGCTTTTCGTGTGTTCTTCTTGTTGTAGTGAGCTGATCACCAGTCATGACATCAGTCGCGCCGACATGTATCGCTGGAAGGTTTCCGCCTATTCACCGTGCAGCTCCACCTGCAGCTCAGGTAAGTCGTGGTGTTCCTTTATTATAAGAGGATAATGTTATGTATGACCCATGTATGATGTCCTGTCTGTAACATAAGGACACGGAGACCATATGACACTGAGCCCCCCCCCCCTATCTATTATTGGGTTGGCCCTTCCGTAATTTATCATGATGTAGATTCCTCTATATGATGAATTGGTTCGGCCCGTGAGGACAGGACGGCTTCTGGCAGTCACCACCAGGGTCGCCACCTTTCTTGCTAAAAACATACCGGCCATGCTAATTTGCATAATTCATTATACATGCGTGACATCACAGGATACACGTGTGCAGGGGAAATTTTGTCCTATTCTGACCCCTATAACTTTTTTATTTCTCCTTATACGGTCCGGTATGAGGTCTTATTTTTTGCGCCCCGATCTGTAGTTTTTAACGGAACCGTTTTTGTTTTGATGGGACTTTTTGATCGCTTTTTCTTATTAAATTCAGGAGTTGCAGTTGGTTACTAACTACAACTCCCAGCATGCCCTGATACAGCCTGTGGCTCAGCAGCTGCCCCAAATGAAAACTACAACTCACAGCATGTTGGACTATATAGTAGTATACAGTATAGGTCAGTGTTTCCCAACCAGGAGTGCCTCCAGCTGTTGCAAAACTACAACTCCCAGCATGTTGGACTATATAGTAGTATACAGTATAGGTCTGTGTTTCCCAACCATGGGTGCCTCCAGCTGTTGCAAAACTACAACTCCCAGCATGCCTGGACAGCCATTGGCTGTCCGGGCATGCTGGGAGTTGTAGTTTTGCAACAGCTGAAGGCGCTCTGGTTGGGAAACACTGGTATAGTATATGGTGTAACATTCAGGGAGTTGGAGGATTGATTGGATAAATTCCAGCCATTGCCGGTATTTTTAATATGAAAATACTGGTGGGGTGGCCAAAGTACCGGCTGTGCTGGTAAAATTACGGTCAGGTGACGACCCCCGTCAGCGCACATTGGATGGAGGTCCTGGCGCACCCTTAACTGCCTGTTCTTCCTCATCCCAGAGATGTCCAGAGGATTAAAGGGGTTCTCCCTCTCCAGCAAAAAATTACAATTGGCCCAGGGACCTAGAATAAAAACAAGTAATCTCTCCCTGCCCTGATCCCCTGCAGCCGTCCCTGATCCCCTGCAACCTCCCCCCCGATCCCCTGCAGCCCCCCCGATCCCCTGCAGCCCCCCGATCCCCTGCAGCCGCCCCTGATCCCCTGCAGCCGCCCCTGATCCCCTGCAGCCGCCCCTGATCCCCTGCAACCTCCCCCCCGATCCCCTGCAGCCCCCCCGATCCCCTGCAGCCCCCCGATCCCCTGCAGCCGCCCCTGATCCCCTGCAGCCGCCCCTGATCCCCTGCAGCCGCCCCTGATCCCCTGCAGCCGCCCCTGATCCCCTGCAGCCGCCCCTGATCCCCTGCAGCCCCCCCTGATCCCCTGCAGCCCCCCCTGATCCCCTGCAGCCGCCCCTGATCCCCTGCAGCCCCCCCTGATCCCCTGCAGCCGTCCCTGATCCCCTGCAGCCGCCCCTGATCCCCTGCAGCCGCCCCTGATCCCCTGCAGCCGTCCCTGATCCCCTGCAGCCGCCCCTGATCCCCTGCAGCCCCCCTGCAGCTGCCCCTGATCCCCTGCAGCCGCCCCTGATCCCCTGCAGCTGCCCCTGATCCCCTGCAGCCCCCCTGATCCCCTGCAGCCGCCCCTGATCCCCTGCAGCCGACCCTGATCCCCTGCAGCCGCCCCTGACCCCCTGCAGCCGCCCCTGATCCCCTGCAGCCTCCCCTGATCCCCTGCAGCCTCCCCTGCAGCCGCCCCTGATCCCCTGCAGCCCCCCCCTGATCCCCTGCAGCCCCCCCTGATCCCCTGCAGCCGTCCCTGATCCCCTGCTGCCGCCCCTGATCCCCTGCAGCCCCCCCTGATCCCCTGCAGCCCCCCTGATCCCCTGCAGCCCCCTGATCCCCTGCAGCCGCCCCTGATCCCCTGCAGCCGCCCCTGATCCCCTGCAGCCTCCCCTGATCCCCTGCAGCCTCCCCTGATCCCCTGCAGCCGCCCCTGATCCCCTGCAGCCGCCCCTGATCCCCTGCAACCGCCCCTGATCCCCTGCAGCCGCCCCTGACCCCCTTCAGCCGCCCCTGACCCCCTGCAGCCGCCCTTGATCCCCTGGAGCCGCCTCTGATCCCCTGTGCTCACCACTGCTTCCTGGTTCCTGTGACGCATTGACCCCAGGTATGGCCACAGCAGTCACTCACCTCAGTCATGGCCACAGCAGTCACTCACCTCAGTCATGGCCACAGCAGTCACTCACCTCAGTCATGGCCACAGCAGTCACTCACCTCAGTCATGGCCACAGCAGTCACTCACCTCAGTCATGGCCACAGGTGTCACTCACCTCAGTCATGGCCACAGCTGTCACTCACCTCAGTCATGGCCACAGCAGTCACTCACCTCAGTCATGGCCACAGCAGTCACTCACCTCAGACATGGCCACAACAGTCACTCACCTCAGTCATGGCCACAGCAGTCACTCACCTCAGTCATGGCCACAGCAGTCACTCACCTCAGTCATGGCCACAGCAGTCACTCACCTCAGTCATGGCCACAGCAGTCACTCACTTCAGTCATGGCCACAGCAGTCACTCACCTCAGTCATGGCCACAGCAGTCACTCACCTCAGTCATGGCCACAGGTGTCACTCACCTCAGTCATGGCCACAGCAGTCACTCACCTCAGTCATGGCCACAGGTGTCACTTACCTGAGTCATGGCCACAGCTGTCACTCACCTCAGTCATGGCCACAGCAGTCACTCACCTCAGTCATGGCCACAGCAGTCACTCACCTCAGACATGGCCACAACAGTCACTCACCTCAGTCATGGCCACAGCAGTCACTCACCTCAGTCATGGCCACAGCAGTCACTCACCTCAGTCATGGCCACAGCAGTCACTCACCTCAGACATGGCCACAGCAGTCACTCACCTCAGTCATGGCCACAGCAGTCACTCACCTCAGTCATGGCCACAGCAGTCACTCACCTCAGACATGGCCACAGCTGTCACTCACCTCAGTCATGGCCACAGCAGTCACTCACCTCAGTCACGGCCACAGGTGTCACTTACCTCAGTCATGGCCACAGCAGTCATTCACCTCAGTCATGGCCACAGCAGTCACTCACCTCAGTCATGGCCACAGCAGTCACTCACCTCAGTCACGGCCACAGGTGTCACTTACCTCAGTCATGGCCACAGCAGTCATTCACCTCAGTCATGGCCACAGCAGTCACTCACCTCAGTCATGGCCACAGGTGTCACTCACCTCAGTCATGGCCACAGGTGTCACTCACCTCAGTCATGGCCACAGCAGTCACTCACCTCAGACATGGCCACAGCAGTCACTCACCTCAGACATGGCCACAGCAGTCACTCACCTCAGTCATGGCCACAGCAGTCACTCACCTCAGACATGGCCACAGGTGTCACTTACCTCAGTCATGGCCACAGCAGTCACTCACCTCAGACATGGCCACAGCAGCCAAGAGCATTGGAACAGCAGTTATGGGGGATCTGAGCGGTAAACATGACTTTTTGCTGGGGTTGGATAATATCTCACTGTCATGGTTCTGGGGCCCATCTATGATGGCCACTTTTACAAACAGAGATCTAGATCCATCTGACCAGGCCATGTTTCTCTATAGAGATCTAGATCCATCTGACCAGGCCATGTTTCTCTATAGAGATCTGGATCCATCTGACCAGGCCATGTTTCTCTATAGAGATCTGGATCCATCTGACCAGGACATGTTTCTCTCTAGAGATCTGAATCCATCTGACCAGGCCATGTTTCTCTATAGAGATCTGGATCCATCTGACCAGGCCATGTTTCTCTATAGAGATCTGGATCCATCTGACCAGGACATGTTTCTCTATAGAGATCTGGATCCATCTGACCAGGCCATGTTTCTCTATAGAGATCTGGATCCATCTGACCAGGACATGCTTCTCTATAGAGATCTGGATCCATCTGACCAGGCCATGTTTCTCTATAGAGATCTGGATCCATCTGACCAGGCAATGTTTCTCTAGAGAGATCTGGATCCATCTGACCAGGCCATGTTTCTCTATAGAGATCGGGATCCATCTGACCAGGCCATGTTTCTCTATATAGATCTGGATCCATCTGACCAGGTCATGTTTCTCTATAGAGATCGGGATCCATCTGACAAGGCCATGTTTCTCTATATAGATGTGGATCCATCTGACCAGGACATGTTTCTCTATTGAGATCTGGATCCATCTGACCAGGCCATGTTTCTCTATAGAGAACTGGATCCATCTGACCAGACCATGTTTCTCTATAGAGATCGGGATCCATCTGACAAGGCCATGTTTCTCTATATAGATGTGGATCCATCTGACCAGGACATGTTTCTCTATTGAGATCTGGATCCATCTGACCAGGACATGTTTCTCTAGAGAGATCTGGAACCATCTGACCAGGTCATGTTTCTCTAGAGAGATCTGGATCCATCTGACCAGGCCATGTTTCTCTATATAGATCTGGATCCATCTGACCAGGCCATGTTTCTCTATAGAGATCTGGATCCATCTGACCAGGTCATGTTTCTCTATAGAGATCTGGATCCATCTGACCAGGTCATGTTTCTCTATAGAGATCTGGATCCATCTGACCAGGCCAAGTTTCTCTATAGAGATCTGGATCCCTCTGACCAGGACATGTTTCTCTATAGAGATCTGGATCCCTCTGACCAGGCCATGTTTCTCTATAGAGATCTGGAACCATCTGACCAGGCCATGTTTCTCTATAGAGATCTGGAACCATCTGACCAGGCCATGTTTCTCTATATAGATCTGGATCCATCTGACCAGGTCATGTTTCTCTATAGAGATCTGGATCCATCTGACCAGGTCATGTTTCTCTATAGAGATCTGGATCCATCTGACCAGGCCATGTTTCTCTATAGAGATCTGGATCCATCTGACCAGGTCATGTTTCTCTATAGAGATCTGGATCCATCTGACCAGGCCATGTTTCTCTATATAGATCTGGATCCATCTGACCAGGTCATGTTTCTCTATAGAGATCTGGATCCATCTGACCAGGTCATGTTTCTCTATAGAGATCTGGATCCATCTGACCAGGCCATGTTTCTCTAGAGAGATCTGGATCCATCTGACCAGACCATGTTTCTCTATAGAGATCTGGATCCATCTGACCAGGTCATGTTTCTCTATAGAGATCTGGATCCATCTGACCAGGCCATGTTTCTCTATAGAGATCTGGATCCATCTGACCAGGTCATGTTTCTCTATAGAGATCTGGATCCATCTGACCAGGCTATGTTTCTCTATAGAGATCTGGATCCATCTGACCAGGACATGTTTCTCTATAGAGATCTGGATCCATCTGACCAGGCCATGTTTCTCTATAGAGATCGGGATCCATCTGACCAGGCCATGTTTCTCTATAGAGATCTGGATCCATCTGACCAGGACATGTTTCTCTATAGAGATCTGGATCCATCTGACCAGGCCATGTTTCTCTATAGAGATCTGGATCCATCTGACCAGGTCATGTTTCTCTATAGAGATCTGGATCCATCTGACCAGGCCATGTTTCTCTATAGAGATCTGGATCCATCTGACCAGGCCATGTTTCTCTATAGAGATCTGGATCCATCTGACCAGGCCATGTTTCTCTATAGAGATCTGGATCCATCTGACCAGGCCATGTTTCTCTATAGAGATCTGGATCCATCTGACCAGGACATGTTTCTCTATAGAGATCTGGATCCATCTGACCAGGCCATGTTTCTCTATAGAGATCTGGATCCATCTGACCAGATAATGTTTCTCTATAGAGATCTGGATCCATCTGACCAGGCCATGTTTTTCTATAGAGATCTGGATCCATCTGACCAGGCCATGTTTCTCCACAGTGATCCTTTCACTTGATGTTTTTAGTTTTATCGCACCATTCTTCATGAACTCTCTACAACATGACATAAAAACGCCAGATAAGGCTGGCAGTGAGGTCTTGGCCCCACGTAGTCTCCTCCAGGCCTTACTACAAATCTATTGTGGATTCAAACTGAAACTGATTCACAGAAAACTGATCCCCGGATCTTTGGCTGCACACTATGGTCATTGGTTTAATGTCCATACAGGGGGCATCAATCATGAGAGGGTCGTGGGCTCTAACTAAGGGTCCAGTCAGCATATATTAATTGTGTGACTATATCATATAGACTTTATAGAGTATACTGAGCTGGACTGACAGTCTTGTCTGTTCCCTGCTCTTCTCATACGTTCCGTCACATCTGAATGGTTCTCCTCGATGTCTTTACAGGTCTAAGTTCAGCCTTCGCTTTGTGCATTCGTTATGACGGGAGGGAAGTGGATGAGTCGCACTGCGATCCATCCACCAAGCCAGAACCTACTCAGGAATTCTGCACGGGACGGGAGTGTATGCCAAGGTACGGGAGAAGACATGCTGTGCTTTCTGTCTAGTTTGGGTGGAATAAAGGTCAAATGGGTACTTTGTGGACATCTTATCCCCTGTCTAAAGGAGTTCGCTCCGTGCACCGGATGTCTGGAGTGCCGCAGCCGAGATCGCGGGGGTCTGCAGCGGCGGGACCCCTGCAATCAGACATCTTATCCCCTATCCTATGAATAGGGGATAAGATGTCTGTGGGCGGAGTACCCCTTTAAGTGTGAAGATGAACCCCAAGTCCAATTATACTAAGAGAAATAGCGTGGATACTTGAAAACTTCTCTGCTGACCGTACTTCATACTCCTCTCCCATTTTTTCTTCTTGCAGATGGGAGTCCAGTGGTTGGAGCGAGTGCTCAAAGAGCTGCGGTCAAGGAGTCCAGGTTCGCTCTGTGCGCTGCTGGAAGATGCTCGCTCCAGGGCTGGACAGTTCTGTATATGATGAACAATGTGAGAGTGCCCAGCTTCCCAAACCACCACAGAAGAAAGTGTGTAAGAATAAGCCATGTGGCCCTCAGTGGGAGTTCTCAGACTGGTCGGAGGTATGTGGAAGACTTTACAGGTCTTTAAATAGGTCTAATTTAAAAAGGATGGAAATACAAGAGGTTATTCAGTAATTTCTAAAAAATAATAATAATATGCTGCTGGGACAAGCAGAAAATAGGAAGAAAAACATACTTACCTAGCCTGAGTTCCCCGCAGCTCCTGACGTCTCCATACGGTCCCTTAATCGCCTCCCTTCCTTCGACATCTAAGAGGAGTGCTTGGAGCAGGACCTGCCATCTCAGCCAATCCCTGGCCGCAGTGGTGTGATGTCTCAGTCAGTGATTGGCTGAGCCGGCAGGTCCTATTCCCAGTGCTCGTCTTGGAAGCAGAAAGAAGTGAGAAGATTGGGGGAACAAATTAAGGCGAACGGGAGCTGTGGGGGACTGGGCTAGGTAAGTATAGGTTTTTCTTCTTTTCTCCCCACCCCAGCACCATATTATTATTTTTTATTAAAATAAAAGACCGGAATCCCCATTTAATACATATTTACATGAAATCCATCACTGATTCCACCTAAATATTCTTGCCGGGTCACCCTCACTCCACCCCTCCTTCCCATATGTAAAACAACCATAAAATGTCTTTCCTTACTCTTTCATCCAGTGCTCTGCAGCCTGCGGGACAGAGAGAGTGATGACGAGGGAAGTGAAATGCTCTGCAGAGTCCAGTCAGTGCGATGAGAGTATAAAGCCTCCAAGTGAGAAGCCATGTCTGGGCCCACCCTGCGACCATCATTGGACCACCACCGAATGGGGGCCGGTGAGTCTTATAAGGAATAGAGACTAGAGCATGCTGGGTCAGATGTAGTGTAGGCTCCTGTATATCCTCTCATAGGAACGAGCCTTAGGATAGAGTGTGGACAAAACCACGTCTGTAAGTGGCGGCCAATGTCCACCCGATATTGCTGGTGAAGCTGCCAAACTGAAACTGAATAATTGTGCAGCCTTTGGTCTTTTCTGCCTGAACCAGCCACTGGGGACCCCCGCAATCTTCCTGCTGTACCCAACATTTGTTTAGAGCATTGGGTGCAGCGCCAGAGGCTCATGACGTCACGGCCACGCCCCGCTTGTGACGTCACGGCTACGCCTCCTCAATGCAAGTCTATGGAAGGGGGCGTGACGGACATCACGCCCCCTTCCGTAGACTTGCATTGAGGGGGCGTGGTCGTGATGTCACGAGCGGGGTGCGGCCGTGACGTCACGACCCTCTTCCCCGCATCGCCAGTCATCTGGCAAGGAGCGAAGCGGCGGGACCCCCGCGAACAGACATCTTATCCCCTATACTTTGGATAGCGGATAAGATATCTAGGGGCAGAGTTCCCCTTTAAATACATTTTTCTGGAGTACCCCTTTAATCCACCTCTAGACTCCTGTTTAAATTACAACATTTACTTTGCATTTAGCTCTTTCTTTGTACGATGGTCTTTTCACATTGCTCCTGATAATAAATCTCCAGTGGGGCCACAGAGACCCCTGAGTATAAGTAAACTCCCAAGAGACCAATATCATTTCTTTTTTTTCAGTGTTGCTGGTACTAAAAGGGTCCGTGCCTTCTCTTACTGTATATCTACCCCCTGTACAGGTCTCGCGGAGATCTCGCGTGGTTTTCATTTAGATTCCTTCTGTCTCTACAGTGCACTAAGACGTGTGGGTCTGGACACCAGCTGAGAGACGTGAAGTGTTATCAGGGGGACGAGCTGAGCCAGGGATGTGATCTGTCCACGAAACCAGAGAGCAGACAGGTCTGCAACACCGGCCCGTGCCCCACCGACGCCCCCGGTAAGATAACTCAGGCCTTCAGTATTATATGAACGTGTAGGGATGACTTTGTCTCCATTTTGCTATGATAAAGTTTTTTTCGCTTTTCTCCATAATAATCAATAATAATGGATTCTACCCATATCACTGTTCAAAGTGCTAAACCATGACCTTCATAAGAATATGTTAAAAGATCCTATTTAATACGTTAAAAGATCCTATTTAAACTATAAAAAGCAAAATAACCCTCCAAAATAGAGTACATATCGAAAAATGTACGGTATATATCGACTTACTATGGAAACACAACCCAGACAACCAAAATATGCAGTCTGTAAAGTATACCAAGTATCATATTCATAGGAGATTGACTAAATCATGTATAGTGTAAAGCATCCCAACGTGTTTCTTCCAAGTGGTGCCGGGATCATCAGGGGACAAACACTGGGGTTAGAAGTAATTGACAATAACAGCTGATGATGGCACCAGTTATATCTGACCTTGGCACCAGTTATATCTGATCACGGGGTTCCTGGCGCTGGGACCCCCCCTGCTATGTCCCTGCAGAACACGGCGTTCGCTTAGAATGAGCCTCCAGGGGTGCTGGAGGCTTATGGCGTCACAACCACGCCCTCTTGTTACATCAAACCACGCCCCCTCTATGCAAAGTTCGTTCAGTGCACCAGATGACTGGAGTGCCACAGCAGAGATTGTAGGGGTTCCAGCGGCGGGACCTTTGTCCTTTGGATAGGGGATAAGATGTCTAGGGGTGAAGTACCCCTTTAATGTAATCATATTGGATGACGTGTACCTGGAGATACATTTTTATGGCCCGATGTACCTCACTGGGGTATAAAGAATAGTCAAGGGGTAATGGGGGTCGGAGGCAACTTCCTAGAACTATGTCAGCGGTGCACATAATAGTAAAATGTAGATCAGCACTTTCTTGGTGGCAGTAGTGCACGTGGCAAATAAGTCGAGAATATAAGTAAGGCAGAGCCCGGCACTCACCAAGTTTACTTGGAGAAGTTGGTTTATTTACATCACAAGGTAATGAACAGGACGCGTTCTGGCATAAGCCTTCCACTCTTGTTAGCATATGAAGGCTTATGCTGAAACGCGTCCTGTTCATTTCCTTGTGATGAAAATAAACCTTCCGCTTCGTCAAGTAAACTTGGTGAGTGCCGGGCTCTACCTTACTCTTATGCTGTGCACATGATGTCAGCGCAGAGATTGTCTGGATAGAAAACAGAGTAGGATGCAGACCGGGGTGATATAGAGCTTTGTGTTACCTTTTCTACCTTTACTTGACCTTTTCATAGGTAGAATAAATAACAAATATAGGAATCTTCCTGCTGTATATATTGGACTCCCGGCACCATTGGGTGTTAGTGAAGATCTTACCTAGTTTACTAAAATGGAGCTGAACTGCAATACCGGACACAGCCCATAGACAGGAGTGGAGCTGTTACTAGAAGATGTAGACGTGTTCTCTACTGTCATAAAACTCCATGAAATAGAACCTGTCCGTTGGTTTCAGGCCCCTAAACCACCAATAAATAAAAATGTATAATGTAGGACCTGCTGTTAGCTAAGCAAAGAGTCATGGGGGTGGCGCTGTTATGCTGACAGGTCAAGGGAACATTGCTGCTGTCCTGGAGAGTCATGGGGGCAGTGCTTCTATCGTGAAGATTCGTGGGGATTATACCACTATCTTAAAGAGTCATAGGGGTGGTGCCATTATCCTGAAGAGTCACAGGGGTGGTGCCATTATCCCGAAGAGTCACAGGGGTGGTGCCATTATCCTGAAGAGTCAGAGGGGTGGTGCCATTATCCTGAAGAGTCAGAGGGGTGGTGCCATTAACCTGAAGAGTCAGAGGGGTGGTGCCATTATCCTGAAGAGTCAGAGGGGTGGTGCCATTATCCTGAAGAGTCAGAGGGGTGGTGCCATTGTCCTGAAGAGTCAGAGGGGTGGTGCCATTATCCTGAAGAGTCAGAGGGGTGGTGCCATTAACCTGAAGAGTCAGAGGGGTGGTGCCATTATCCTGAAGAGTCAGAGGGGTGGTGCCATTATCCTGAAGAGTCAGAGGGGTGGTGCCATTAACCTGAAGAGTCAGAGGGGTGGTGCCATTGTCCTGAAGAGTCACAGGGGTGGTGCCATTATCCTGGAAAGTCACAGGGGTGGTGCCATTATGCAGCTTGTAGAAAAAGAGAAATAGGTGTCCAGCTCTCTAACCAATAGTACGGATTAAAACTTCACCTTTAATGCATTCCGGTTAAAAACATGGAGCAAACAGAAAACAATAAAATATAAGACATCGTTTCATCTTATTATTTTATTGTTTTCTGTTTGCTCCATGTTTTTAACCGGAATGCATTAAAGGTGAAGTTTTAATCCGTACTATTGGTTAGAGAGCTGGACACCTCTTTTCTACAAGCTGCATGATACGGGAGATGGCCCGCTCATTCCGAGCTCCACCACATGGATGTGCTGTTGATGTGCCATTATCCCGAAGAGTCATAGGGGTGGTGCCATTATTCTGAAGAGTCATAGGGGTGGTGCCATTATTCTGAAGAGTCATGGGGGGTGCCATTATCCTGAAAAGTCACAGGGGTGGTGCCATTATCCTGAATAGTCATGGGGGGTGCCATTATCCTGAAAAGTCACAGGGGTGGTGCCATTATCCTGAATAGTCACAGGGGTGGTGCCATTATCCTGAATAGTCACAGGGGTGGTGCCATTATCCTGAAGAGTCACAGGGGTGGTGCCATTGTCCTGAAGAGTCAAAGGGGTGGTGCCATTATCCTGAAGAGTCACAGGGGTGGTGCCATTATCCTGAATAGTCACAGGGGTGGTGCCATTATCCTGAAGAGTCACAGGGGTGGTGCCATTATCCTGAAGAGTCATGGGGAGGGCCATTATCCTGAAAAGTCACAGGGGTGGTGCCATTATCCTGAAGAGTCACAGGGGTGGTGCCATTATCCTGAATAGTCACAGGGGTGGTGCCATTATCCTGAAGAGTCACAGGGGTGGTGCCATTGTCCTGAAGAGTCAAAGGGGTGGTGCCATTATCCTGAAGAGTCACAGGAGTGGCAAAGTTATTATGAAAATATTATGGGGATGATGCTATTTTGGAAAGTCATCAGTCAGTTTTGTTATCCTGAAGAGTTATGGGGGCAGTGCCACTATCCCAAAGGGTCATCGGGAAGGTGCCGCTATTTCTAAAACTCATGGGGTTGTGCCTCGATACTAAGGATTTGTGAGAACCATGAAGTGTTGACGCTATCCTGAAGAGTCAGAGGGACAGAGCTGCTATCCTGAAAATTTATGAGGGTGGGTGGAAGCTCTTCTGGACAGCAGCAGCGCCCCATGACTCTACAGGATTGCGGAATCTATCTATCAATCTTCAGAACAGTGCACCACTGCCATGACTCTTCTGGATAACAGGCAATAGCCTCACAACTCCTCGGTGCCAGCACCTCCCTCGTGGCTCTTTATTGATAATTAGCATACAGCATGCACTACATTGTAAGTTAATGATGTAAATATAGGCTGGTGCTGATTCAGGGGCCTCGAATCAAGCGACAGGTTCCCTTTAAGTTGATAATGGGTAGAAGAGGAAGGTGAAGAGGGAAGCTGTGACCGCGCTGTTGAGAGGACTCGGTCGGGATCAACGAAGATCGGGAATCGTTAGGAATGCTGGATAAACTTTATTATTTTCACACAACGCGTTTCTGGGAGTAAACCCTTTCATCAGGCGTGATCATGCCTGATGAAAGGGTTTACTCCCAGAAACACGTTGTGTGAAAATAATAAAGTTATTATAAGCTTCCCTTTTCACCTTCCTCTTCTGCTCAGTATTGACGCCAATGCTCTCGGCGTGGGAAGCCGCAGCAGCTGATTCCCCCATGATACGCCTTTGAAAGTGTTGTGCCTGTATTCTGCACAACCCATCCAGGTGAGCACGTTACCTTTTCCTACTCACCTTGATCGTCTGTTGATGATCCGGCACAAGGAAGCGCTTTTTTTTTCTTTAAAGGGGTACTCCGGTGGAAAACTTTTTTTTTTTTTTTGTTAATCAACTGGTGCCAGAAAGTTAAACAGATTTGTAAATGACTTCTATTAAAAAATCTTAATCCTTCCAGTACTTATTAGCTGCTGAATACTACAGAACAAATTCTTTTCTTTTTGGAACACAGAGCTCTCTGCTAACATCATGACCACAGTGCTCTCTGCTGACATCTCTGTCCATTTTAAGAACTGTCCAGAGTAGGAGAAAATCCCCATATCAAACATATGCTGCTCTGGACAGTTCCTAAAATGGACAGAGATGTCAGCAGAGAGCACTGTGCTCGTGATGTCAGCAGAGAGCTC
Source organism: Hyla sarda (assembly GCF_029499605.1). NCBI lineage: Eukaryota > Metazoa > Chordata > Amphibia > Anura > Hylidae > Hyla > Hyla sarda. The sequence continues at coordinate 3,349,145 of NC_079195.1, forward strand.
TGGGTTACAAAAAGAAAAGAATTTCCTCTGTAGCATTCAGCAGCTAATAAGTACAGGAAGGATAAAGATTTTTTAATAGAAGTCATTTACAAATCTGTTTAACTTTCTGGCACCAGTTGATTAAAAAAAAAAAAAAAGTTTTCCACCGGAGTACCCCTTTAAGTTGATAAAGATGGAATGAAGACGTGGCGGTGCACCCACACAGACCTGGAGGAACTCTACAAATAAACAGACGTGAATGCTTTACTCCACACATGGCCGAAGTGGTTTATATACAGATCATGTGTAGACAACACGTAAACATAGTGACAGATCCCAGAGGACATACAGCGCGCGCATCACTGGCGTCTCCGCACACGTCTTCGGCCGCGCCGGTTTAACCATCTTTGTGCTTCATTTGTATTGTCAGGAAGATGTTTTGTAGTCTCTCCGGCTGTGTTTTTTTCCCCTCTTCTGGATCATCACATTCTCTCCCAGATTTGTTGACGGCAGTCGAGGAGAATCATTTGCAGCGTTCCTGTTCTTCACCATCACCAGTAGATCCGTCTGCGTAGATCGTGTGTGGTGGTGACGAAGGTCACAGGGCCGCAGAACGAAGCCTTAGTGTAGCCGTGTACATGACCCCTGACTCAATTGTATTTATTCACTATGTATATTATAGGAGATTAGCTCTGTAGAGCCAGGGGAATAATGGCAAAATGACAGTCAGAGACACAGAAGTAGCATTTAAACAGGACTTCTCCTTGCACATAAATGTCATAAACACTAAATAAATCCAGTTTGTCCAGTAATAACTGTTATGTCCTGCGCTCCGGACAGACACTCTGGCCATGAGCGCTTTCCTACCCTGGCCACCTCTGCCGGTGGGGCCGGGATTCGCATCGCGGGATGCACCCGCATGCCAATCCCCGCCCGTCACTCACCTCCCTTGTCCGTTGTCCCTACTGTGTCCTCACAGCGTTGGCGCGCGTCCCCCCGCCTTTTAGAGCTCACGCTCGCCGGTGCTCAAAGATTTAAAGGGCCAGTACACACCTTCTGCACCTCCCATCACTCCTTGCCAGATCTTTGTTTGCCTTGTGCCATTGTGAAAGTGTTATTCTGTGCTTGCCCTGCCATGTTCTGACCCTCTGTTCCGTGACCTGACCTTGCTCCTGTGCCGCCTGCCTATTGACCTTATGCCACATTCGTGACCTCGCATCTGTGCCACCTGCTATCCTGACAACGAGTTGCCTGCATCCGCCTGTGCCACTTATCTCCTCAGCAACCTGTGTGAACGAGTCGTGCCAGGTGTAGCGACATGGGTGCCGCCTGCCGCAGCAAGTCCATCCCGCTTTGCGGCGGGCTCTGGTGAAAACCAGCAACACCTTAGACTCCGCTCCCTGACACGGCCCAAGCCATCATTCACACAGGCACAGCTGATCCACTATACCCTGACTGTTACAATAACTATACAGAAATTGTCCCTGTCTTTACAGGTGGCTTACTACCAGCCACCCAACAAAACAATCAACAGTAGTGTCACGACAATTTGAGCCCGCAAACCTGAGGATTCAGACCTCCATCAGTGGTGCAGGCTCCTCTCAGCCTCCCTCGCAGGCTGACTCTCACCTCATTTTAAAGCTCAATAACAAGTTGTCTTCAGCACCTATGCTGATCTGGGCTAGACTGTAAACCTGGAGAGGCCGGGGAATGGAGTAAAAATGCCCCACCACCAAACCTGACTTTCATCACATAAAAACCCAGGCCTGATTTTAGGGTTTACGAAAACTCCCAAGAAAGATAGTCCTCCCAGGGATTTAACTATTTCCTGGATTCCCCATGTTTTACCCAGCTTCTCTTGGATAAGATATGTGCTTCCTTAAACCTGATATCGACATATGACATACCTAGCATAACATTCCAATGGCTGGATATATTTCCATTTAACCATCATAGTACCGGAAGTCCCCTGCAAGTTTATGGGACTTCCATTACATTTCTGATCACATTACTCTCAGGTTGTGGAGATTGCCCGGCTCCGGAGGAAGTTGTGTAGTTCTTTCCAGTCTGACCACAGTGCTCTCTGCTGACACCTCTGTCCGTGTCAGGAACTTTCTAGAGTAGAAGCAAAATCCCCATAGCAAACCTATGCTGCTCTGGACAGTTCCTGACGCGGACAGAGGTGTCAGCAGAGAGCAGTGTGGTCAGACTGGAAAGAACTACACAACTTCCTGTGGAGCATACAGCAGCTGATAAGTACTGGAAGGATTAAGATTTTTATATACAAGTAATTTACAAATATGTACAACATTCTGGTTTGAAAACATTTATTTTCCCCAGAGTACCACTTTAATGTAATAAAGTAAGATAAGGAGCACCCCTTTTGACGAGGGAGAAGATTTATTGCAGGCTTGGAGAAGAGTGAGGGGGCAGGGAGAGGGTATCTGCAGGGAGGAGTGCTAGGAGGACGAGCTGTCTATAAGTGCTGGGGCTTCAGGAGACTGGGAAAACTGGGTGGCATGCAGAATGCGTGCCACCCAGCTTTCCTAGTCTCCTGAAGAGCTTCACTATAGCTACTTTACCATACAGAGACTGGGAAAGCTGGGTGTGTACTGCATGCTGGGTGTGTACTGAAAGCTGCACTGTGTACTGCATGCCCCCCAGCTTTCCCAGTCTCTGTATGGTAAAGTAGCTATATTGAAGTATTTCAGGAGACTGGGAAAGCTGGGTGGCACGCAGAATGCATGCCACCCAGCTTTTCCCAGTCTCCTGAAGAGCTTCAATATAGCTACTTTACCATACAGAGACTGGGAAAGCTGGGTGCGTACTGCACGCTGGGTGTGTACGGAAAGCTGCACTGTGTACTGCATGCCACCCAGCTTTCCCAGTCTCTGTATGGTAAAGAAGCTATATTGAAGTATTTCAGGAGACTGGGAAAGCTGGGTGACATGCAGAATGCATGCCACCCAGCTTTTCCCAGTCTCCTGAAGAGCTTCAATATAGCTACTTTACCATACAGAGACTCGGAAAGCTGGGTGCGTACTGCACGCTGGGTGTGTACGGAAAGCTGCACTGTGTACTGCATGCCACCCAGCTTTCCCAGTCTCTGTATGGTAAAGAAGCTATATTGAAGTATTTCAGGAGACTGGGAAAGCTGGGTGACATGCAGAATGCATGCCACCCAGCTTTTTCCAGTCTCCTGAAGAGCTTTAATATAGCTACTTTACCATACAGGGAAAGCTGGGTGCGTACTGCATGCTGGGTGTGTACTGAAAGCTGCACTGTGTACTGCATGCCACCCAGCTTTCCCAGTCTCTGTATGGTAATGAAGCTATATTGAAGTATTTCAGGAGACTGGGAAAGCTGGGTGGCACGCAGAATGCATGCCACCCAGCTTTTCCCAGTCTCCTGAAGAGCTTCAATATAGCTACTTTACCATACAGAGACTGGGAAAGCTGGGTGCGTACTGCATGCTGGGTGAGTACTGAAAGCTGCACTGTGTACTGCATGCCACCCAGCTTTCCCATAGTCAGAAGCTTCCTGTCTGTAATATTGAGGCTGTCGGCTGTAATAATGGGGTCTGATGGATCCTCCCTTCACTATATGAAACTCCCGTCACTATACCCCCTATACCGGAGCAGTGTCACTCACAGCCAGCCTCAGTGTGCCATAATGGTGCACCTATTGTTGGGAGACCCGCTTACAGGAAGGGTTTTAAAGGGGTACTCCACCTCTAAACATCTTATCCCCTATCCAAGGGATAGGGGATAAGATGTCTGATTGCAGGGGTCCCGCAGCTGGGACCCCTGGGTTCTCCGTGCTGCACCCGGCATTCGTTTTGAACGCTGCGTGCGGGCGGCGGGGGTCGTTACATCTTGGCCACGCCCCTTGTGACATAACACCACACCCCCTCAATGCAAGTCTATGGGAGGGGGCGTGGTCGATGCCACTCCCCCTCCCATAGACTTGCATCGAGCGGGCGTGGTGTGACATCAAAAGGGGCATGGCTGTGACGTCCCCCCGCCGCTCGCTGCAAGCATTCGGTTGCTGAGCTGTTTCGAGTACCAGAGGTAACGTAGCTTCTGGGCTGCAAAGAAAGATTTGTAACTGGGCCCCATGTCTTCCGACGTGCCTTCCGGGGGTCGGTGGGCTAACAAGTTGGATCACACTGATGACAGGTACTTGGGATTTCAATGTTTCTTTGCAAAACAGGTAAAAATAAATCACGGTGCCCAACACATGATGCATATTGAGTATCTGGCACAATTAATAATATATTAAAGTTTATAAAGAAGGTTGAGTTTTACCACCCCGTACTGACCGGTCTGACTACGTGACTGTGTTCACTTGTTACTATTTATATGTCGTTCAATGTAGAAAAGTTTAAACTGAAATATTAACTGTTACCACTAGGTGGCTCTGTCATAGCCAAAATCAATAGTAGGTAATATAAAAGAGCTGGCTGCAGGAAGTGAGTCAGTGTGTGGCAGAAGATCTAATGGTCTAAATGGACTAATGCAGCGGTCTCCAAATTGTAGCTCTCCAGAAAATGCCACATTTCGGATACCACTGGTCTAATGGAATTATTCAATGTGAAAACGTCTCATTGTAAGAGTAATAACATTTCAAGCGTCTTCGTTCTTGTGTCCAAACAGATGAGAACTGTGAAGACAAGACGACTGCGAACTGTTCCTTGGTGCTGAAGCTGAAGCTGTGCTCGCACTGGTACTACCAGAAGGCCTGCTGCCGGGCCTGCGGGGGGAAAGCCTCCTGACCGCGGCTTCATCAGGAGTTCCACCCTTAGATTTGTGAATTTTGTACATTACGGGTGATGCCAGGTGCTTCTATGGTGATAACCCTGCCGACCACCCTTCCGGAGGTGAATTAGATGGATGCACAAGGTGTGTTCGGCAGAAGTTATTTTTATTATTATTTTTTTTACCTCTTCATTTTAACAGAATTTTCTAGTGCTCGGTCATCGACCTGTGAATAAGATGACTCTATTGCACTAGATCTGTATATGGCCACCTCTCTGTGCGCCGGGCTGAAGCTCCGGAGTCCATAGGTGCTATCTTATAGGAATCATGGGACGTTTACATTGGTTGTTTTTATTGCGTATTACTGTGGGCATTATAGGCTATAATGGGCACATAGACATCCTTCATTCCTAGCCCAGTCCTGAAAACTCCTTAATCCATTCGAATCTGTTCTATTCTTTCATGGGTTTTTGGATGGATACAGATACGTAGAAATGACTAGGCCTAAACCTAAACAATAATATATATATAAAGGAGTTTTCCAAAGATGACAACGTATCGGGGCCTGACCACTAGGACTCCCCATTGATGGTGGGAACAGGTGTTGGATGGAGCGCTAGTTGAGTCAGACTGACTGATGAAGACATCCGAGTGGTGACCCTAGTTTTTGTGATCGATGGACCTCCCAGTGGTCCCCCCCCTCCCCACCAATCAGACACCGATCACCTATCCTGTGGCCGGGGATAAAGTATCATCACATGACCAACTCCTCAGCATCATGTCAGATGGGGGTCGTATGCAGGTGGAGTGCCTAGACATCTGTCCAGAGGCGGAATGTATGATGAGAACCAAGTCCTCGGGCTCCTCCACCCACTGTATGGCCCATGGCAGAATCTTGTTTTGTATTCTTGAGACAATGGCTCCTGCTATAATGTCAATGGCTGTAAGAGATGTATTTTATTATTCTAATAAAAGAAACAAAGATTGTCCTTTACTTCAGGTTTTTTTATTTTACTCCTGATATTTAGTTAAAAAACATTATGCAAATATCTTCACTGTTTTATATCTCAGCTCCCCGTATCTCAGCTCTTCATATCTAATCTCCCCGTATCTCAGCTCTCCGTATCTCAGCTCTTCATATCTAATCTCCCCGTATCTCAGCTCTCCGTATCTCAGCTCTTCATATCTCAGCTCTTCATATCTCATCTCTCCGTATCTCATCTCTCCATATCTCAGCTCTTCGTATCTCAGCTCTCCATATCTCAGCTCTCCATATCTCATCTCTCCGTATCTCATCTCTCCGTATCTCATCTCTCCATATCTAATCTCTCCATATCTCAGCTCTCCATATCTCATCTCTCCGTATCTCATCTCTTCATATCTCATCTCTCCGTATCTCATCTCTCCATATCTCAGCTCTCCATATCTCAGCTCTTCATATCTAATCTCCCCGTATCTCAGCTCTCCGTATCTCAGCTCTTCATATCTAATCTCCCCGTATCTCAGCTCTCCGTATCTCAGCTCTTCATATCTCAGCTCTTCATATCTCAGCTCTTCATATCTCAGCTCTCCGTATCTCAGCTCTCCGTATCTCATCTCTCCGTATCTCATCTCTCCATATCTCAGCTCTTCGTATCTCAGCTCTCCATATCTCAGCTCTCCGTATCTCAGCTCTCCGTATCTCATCTCTCCGTATCTCATCTCTCCATATCTCATCTCTCCGTATCTCATCTCTCCATATCTCATCTCTCCATATCTCATCTCTCCATATCTCATCTCTCCGTATCTCATCTCTTCATATCTCATCTCTCCGTATCTCATCTCTCCATATCTCATCTCTCCGTATCTCATCTCTCCGTATCTCAGCTCTTCATATCTAATCTCTCCGTATCTCATCTCTCCGTATCTCATCTCTCCATATCTCATCTCTCCGTATCTCATCTCTCCATATCTCAGCTCTCCGTATCTCATCTCTCCATATCTCATCTCTCCGTATCTCATCTCTCCGTATCTCATCTCTCCATATCTCAGCTCTTCATATCTCATCTCTCCATATCTCAGCTCTCCGTATCTCATCTCTCCATATCTCATCTCTCCGTATCTCATCTCTTCATATCTCATCTCTCCATATCTCAGCTCTCCATATCTCATCTCTCCGTATCTCATCTCTCCGTATCTCATCTCTTCATATCTCATCTCTCCATATCTCAGCTCTCCATATCTCATCTCTCCGTATCTCATCTCTCCGTATCTCATCTCTTCATATCTCATCTCTCCATATCTCATCTCTCCGTATCTCATCTCTCCGTATCTCATCTCTCTGTATCTCATCTCTCCATATCTCATCTCTCCATATCTCATCTCTCCATATCTCATCTCTCCATATCTCATCTCTCCGTATCTCATCTCTCCATATCTCATCTCTCCGTATCTCATCTCTCCATATCTCATCTCTCCGTATCTCATCTCTCCATATCTCAGCTCTCCGTATCTCATCTCTCCATATCTCATCTCTCCGTATCTCATCTCTCCATATCTCAGCTCTCCGTATCTCATCTCTCCATATCTCATCTCTCCATATCTCATCTCTCCATATCTCATCTCTTCATATCTCAGCTCCCTGTATCTCATCTCTCCATATCTCATCTCTCCATATCTCATCTCTCCGTATCTCATCTCTCCGTATCTCAGCTCTCTATATCTCAGCTCTCCATATCTCAGCTCTCCGTATCTCATCTCTCCATATCTCAGCTCTTCATATCTCATCTCTCCATATCTCAGCTCTCCATATCTCATCTCTCCGTATCTCATCTCTCCGTATCTCATCTCTCCGTATCTCAGCTCTCTATATCTCAGCTCTCCATATCTCATCTCTCCATATCTCATCTCTCCATATCTCAGCTCTTCATATCTCATCTCTTCATATCTCATCTCTCCGTATCTCATCTCTCCGTATCTCAGCTCTTCATATCTCATCTCTCCATATCTCATCTCTTCATATCTCATCTCCCCGTATCTCAGCTCTCCGTATCTCATCTCTCCATATCTCATCTCTCCGTATCTCATCTCTCCATATCTCATCTCTCCATATCTCATCTCTCCGTATCTCAGCTCTTCATATCTCATCTCTCCATATCTCATCTCTTCATATCTCATCTCCCCGTATCTCAGCTCTCCGTATCTCATCTCTCCATATCTCATCTCTCCGTATCTCATCTCTCCATATCTCATCTCTCCGTATCTCATCTCTCCATATCTCATCTCTCCATATCTCATCTCTCCATATCTCATCTCTCCGTATCTCATCTCTTCATATCTCATCTCTCCATATCTCATCTCTCCGTATCTCATCTCTCCGTATCTCAGCTCTCCATATCTCAGCTCTCCGTATCTCAGCTCTCCGTATCTCATCTCTCCGTATCTCATCTCTCCATATCTCATCTCTCCGTATCTCATCTCTCCATATCTCATCTCTCCATATCTCATCTCTCCATATCTCATCTCTCCGTATCTCATCTCTTCATATCTCATCTCTCCGTATCTCATCTCTCCATATCTCATCTCTCCGTATCTCATCTCTCCGTATCTCAGCTCTTCATATCTAATCTCTCCGTATCTCATCTCTCCGTATCTCATCTCTCCATATCTCATCTCTCCGTATCTCATCTCTCCATATCTCAGCTCTCCGTATCTCATCTCTCCATATCTCATCTCTCCGTATCTCATCTCTCCGTATCTCATCTCTCCATATCTCAGCTCTTCATATCTCATCTCTCCATATCTCAGCTCTCCGTATCTCATCTCTCCATATCTCATCTCTCCGTATCTCATCTCTTCATATCTCATCTCTCCATATCTCAGCTCTCCATATCTCATCTCTCCGTATCTCATCTCTCCGTATCTCATCTCTTCATATCTCATCTCTCCATATCTCAGCTCTCCATATCTCATCTCTCCGTATCTCATCTCTCCGTATCTCATCTCTTCATATCTCATCTCTCCATATCTCATCTCTCCGTATCTCATCTCTCCGTATCTCATCTCTCTGTATCTCATCTCTCCATATCTCATCTCTCCATATCTCATCTCTCCATATCTCATCTCTCCATATCTCATCTCTCCGTATCTCATCTCTCCATATCTCATCTCTCCGTATCTCATCTCTCCATATCTCATCTCTCCGTATCTCATCTCTCCATATCTCAGCTCTCCGTATCTCATCTCTCCATATCTCATCTCTCCGTATCTCATCTCTCCATATCTCAGCTCTCCGTATCTCATCTCTCCATATCTCATCTCTCCATATCTCATCTCTCCATATCTCATCTCTTCATATCTCAGCTCCCTGTATCTCATCTCTCCATATCTCATCTCTTCATATCTCATCTCTCCGTATCTCATCTCTCCGTATCTCATCTCTCCGTATCTCAGCTCTCTATATCTCAGCTCTCCATATCTCATCTCTCCGTATCTCATCTCTCCATATCTCAGCTCTTCATATCTCATCTCTCCATATCTCAGCTCTCCATATCTCATCTCTCCGTATCTCATCTCTCCGTATCTCATCTCTCCGTATCTCAGCTCTCTATATCTCAGCTCTCCATATCTCATCTCTCCATATCTCATCTCTCCATATCTCAGCTCTTCATATCTCATCTCTTCATATCTCATCTCTCCATATCTCATCTCTCCGTATCTCAGCTCTTCATATCTCATCTCTCCATATCTCATCTCTTCATATCTCATCTCCCCGTATCTCAGCTCTCCGTATCTCATCTCTCCATATCTCATCTCTCCGTATCTCATCTCTCCATATCTCATCTCTCCATATCTCATCTCTCCATATCTCATCTCTCCGTATCTCATCTCTCCATATCTCAGCTCTCCGTATCTCATCTCTCCGTATCTCATCTCTCCATATCTCAGCTCTCCGTATCTCATCTCTTCATATCTCATCTCTCCGTATCTCATCTCTCCATATCTCAGCTCTCCGTATCTCATCTCTCCGTATCTCATCTCTTCATATCTCATCTCTCCATATCTCAGCTCTCCGTATCTCATCTCTCCATATCTCATCTCTCCGTATCTCATCTCTCCATATCTCAGCTCTTCATATCTCATCTCTCCATATCTCATCTCTCCATATCTCATCTCTCCATATCTCAGCTCTCCATATCTCATCTCTCCGTATCTCATCTCTCCGTATCTCAGCTCTCTATATCTCATCTCTCCATATCTCAGCTCTTCATATCTCATCTCTCCATATCTAATCTCTCCGTATCTCATCTCTCCGTATCTCATCTCTCCGTATCTCAGCTCTCTATATCTCAGCTCTCCATATCTCATCTCTCCATATCTCATCTCTCCATATCTAATCTCTCCGTATCTCATCTCTCCATATCTCATCTCTCCATATCTCATCTCTCCATATCTCATCTCTCCATATCTCATTTCTCCATATCTCATCTCTCCGTATCTCATTTCTCCATATCTCATCTCTCCGTATCTCATCTCTCCATATCTCATCTCTCCGTATCTCATCTCTCCATATCTCAGCTCTCCGTATCTCATCTCTCCATATCTCATCTCTCCGTATCTCATCTCTCCATATCTCATCTCTCCATATCTCATCTCTCCGTATCTCATCTCTCCGTATCTCATCTCTCCATATCTCGTCTCTCCATATCTCATCTCTCCGTATCTCATCTCTTCATATCTCATCTCTCCATATCTAATCTCTCCATATCTCATCTCTCCATATCTCATCTCTCCGTATCTCATCTCTCCATATCTCATCTCTCCGTATCTCATCTCTCCATATCTCATCTCTCCATATCTCATCTCTTCATATCTCATCTCTTCATATCTCATCTCTCCATATCTCATCTCTTCATATCTCAGCTCTCCATATCTCATCTCTCCATATCTCATCTCTCCATATCTCATCTCTCCGTATCTCATCTCTCCATATCTCATCTCTCCATATCTCATCTCTTCATATCTCATCTCTTCATATCTCATCTCTCCATATCTCATCTCTCCATATCTCATCTCTCCATATCTCATCTCTCCATATCTCATCTCTTCATATCTCCTCTCCATATCTCATCTCTCCGTATCTCATCTCTTCATATCTCATCTCTCCATATCTCATCTCTTCATATCTCATCTCTTCATATCTCATCTCTCCATATCTCATCTCTCCATATCTCATCTCTCCATATCTCATCTCTCCATATCTCAGCTCTCCATATCTCATCTCTTCATATCTCATCTCTCCATATCTCATCTCTCCGTATCTCAGCTCTCCATATCTCATCTCTCCGTATCTCAGCTCTCCATATCTCATCTCTCCATATCTCATCTCTCCATATCTCATCTCTCCATATCTAATCTCTCCGTATCTCATCTCTCCGTATCTCATCTCTCCGTATCTCAGCTCTCTATATCTCAGCTCTCCATATCTCATCTCTCCATATCTCATCTCTCCATATCTCATCTCTCCGTATCTCAGCTCTCCATATCTCATCTCTCCATATCTCATCTCTCCGTATCTCAGCTCTCCATATCTCATCTCTCCATATCTCATCTCTCCGTATCTCATCTCTCCATATCTCATCTCTCCATATCTCATCTCTTCATATCTCATCTCTCCATATCTCATCTCTCCGTATCTCAGCTCTCCATATCTCATCTCTCCATATCTCAGCTCTCCATATCTCATCTCTTCATATCTCATCTCTCCATATCTCATCTCTCTGTATCTCATCTCTCCGTATCTCATCTCTCCGTATCTCATCTCTCCGTATCTCAGCTCTCCATATCTCATCTCTCCGTATCTCAGCTCTCCATATCTCATCTCTCCATATCTCATCTCTCCGTATCTCATCTCTCCGTATCTCATCTCTCCGTATCTCAGCTCTCCATATCTCATCTCTCCGTATCTCAGCTCTCCATATCTCATCTCTCCATATCTCATCTCTCCGTATCTCATCTCTCCATATCTTATCTCTCCATATCTCATCTCTCCGTATCTCATCTCTCCATATCTTATCTCTCCATATCTCATCTCTCCATATCTTATCTCTCCATATCTCATCTCTCCATATCTCATCTCTTCATATCTCAGCTCTCCATATCTCATCTCTCCATATCTCATCTCTCCATATCTCCGCTCTTCATATCTCAGCTCTTCATATCTCAGCTCTCCATATCTCATCTCTTCATATCTCAGCTCTCCATATCTCATCTCTCCGTATCTCATCTCTCCATATCTCATCTCTCCGTATCTCAGCTCTCCATATCTCATCTCTTCATATCTCAGCTCTCCATATCTCATCTCTTCATATCTCATCTCTTCATATCTCATCTCTCCATATCTCATCTCTCCATATCTCATCTCTTCATATCTCATCTCTCCATATCTCATCTCTCCATATCTCATCTCTCCGTATCTCAGCTCTTCATATCTCATCTCTCCATATCTCATCTCTCCGTATCTCAGCTCTTCATATCTCATCTCTCCATATCTCATCTCTTCATATCTAATCTCCCCGTATCTCAGCTCTCCATATCTCAGCTCTCCATATCTCAGCTCTCCGTATCTCATCTCTCCGTATCTCATCTCTCCATATCTCATCTCTTCATATCTCAGCTCTCCATATCTCATCTCTTCATATCTCATCTCTTCATATCTCATCTCTCCATATCTCATCTCTCCATATCTCATCTCTTCATATCTCATCTCTCCATATCTCATCTCTTCATATCTCATCTCTCCGTATCTCAGCTCTTCATATCTCATCTCTCCATATCTCATCTCTCCATATCTCATCTCTTCATATCTCATCTCTTCATATCTCATCTCTCCATATCTTATCTCTCCATATCTCATCTCTTCATATCTCATCTCTCCATATCTCATCTCTTCATATCTCATCTCTCCATATCTCATCTCTCCGTATCTCATCTCTTCATATCTCAGCTCCCTGTATCTCATCTCTCCATATCTCATCTCTTCATATCTCATCTCTCCATATCTCATCTCTTCATATCTCAGCTCTCCGTATCTCATCTCTCCATATCTCATCTCTCCGTATCTCATCTCTCCATATCTCATCTCTCCATATCTCATCTCTCCGTATCTCATCTCTCCATATCTCATCTCTCCATATCTCATCTCTCCATATCTCATCTCTCCGTATCTCATCTCTCCATATCTCATCTCTCCATATCTCATCTCTCCGTATCTCATCTCTCCGTATCTCATCTCTCCATATCTCAGCTCTTCATATCTCAGCTCTTCATATCTCATCTCTCCATATCTCATCTCTCCATATCTCATCTCTCCGTATCTCATCTCTCCATATCTCATCTCTCCATATCTCAGCTCTCCATATCTCATCTCTCCGTATCTCATCTCTCCATATCTCATCTCTCCATATCTCATCTCTCCGTATCTCATCTCTCCGTATCTCATCTCTCCATATCTCATCTCTCCATATCTCATCTCTCCATATCTCATCTCTCCATATCTCATCTCTTCATATCTCATCTCTCCGTATCTCATCTCTTCATATCTCATCTCTCCATATCTCATCTCTCCATATCTCATCTCTCCATATCTCATCTCTCCATATCTCATCTCTTCATATCTCATCTCTCCATATCTCATCTCTTCATATCTCATCTCTCCGTATCTCATCTCTCCGTATCTCATCTCTCCGTATCTCATCTCTCCATATCTCATCTCTCCATATCTCAGCTCTTCATATCTCAGCTCTTCATATCTCATCTCTCCATATCTCATCTCTCCATATCTCATCTCTCCGTATCTCATCTCTCCATATCTCATCTCTCCATATCTCATCTCTCCATATCTCATCTCTCCATATCTCATCTCTCCATATCTCATCTCTCCATATCTCATCTCTCCATATCTCATCTCTCCGTATCTCATCTCTCCATATCTCATCTCTTCATATCTCATCTCTCCATATCTCATCTCTCCATATCTCATCTCTCCGTATCTCATCTCTCCATATCTCATCTCTTCATATCTCAGCTCCCTGTATCTCATCTCTCCATATCTCATCTCTTCATATCTCATCTCTCCATATCTCATCTCTTCATATCTCATCTCTCCATATCTCATCTCTCCATATCTCATCTCTCCATATCTCATCTCTTCATATCTCAGCTCTCCATATCTCATCTCTCCATATCTCATCTCTTCATATCTCATCTCTCCATATCTCATCTCTTCATATCTCATCTCTTCATATCTCATCTCTCCATATCTCATCTCTCCATATCTCATCTCTCCATATCTCATCTCTTCATATCTCATCTCTCCATATCTCATCTCTCCATATCTCATCTCTCCATATCTCATCTCTCCATATCTCATCTCTCCGTATCTCATCTCTCCATATCTCATCTCTTCATATCTCAGCTCCCTGTATCTCATCTCTCCATATCTCATCTCTTCATATCTCATCTCTCCATATCTCATCTCTTCATATCTCATCTCTCCATATCTCATCTCTCCATATCTCATCTCTCCATATCTCATCTCTTCATATCTCAGCTCTCCATATCTCATCTCTCCGTATCTCATCTCTCCATATCTCATCTCTCCATATCTCAGCTCTCCATATCTCATCTCTCCGTATCTCATCTCTCCATATCTCATCTCTTCATATCTCAGCTCTCCATATCTCATCTCTCCGTATCTCATCTCTCCATATCTCATCTCTCCATATCTCATCTCTCCATATCTCATCTCTCCGTATCTCATCTCTCCATATCTCATCTCTCCATATCTCATCTCTCCGTATCTCATCTCTCCGTATCTCATCTCTCCATATCTCATCTCTCCATATCTCAGCTCTTCATATCTCAGCTCTTCATATCTCAGCTCTTCATATCTCAGCTCTTCATATCTCATCTCTCCATATCTCATCTCTCCATATCTCAGCTCTTCATATCTCATCTATTCATATCTCAGCTCTCCATATCTCATCTCTCCATATCTCATCTCTCCATATCTCATCTCTTCATATCTCATCTCTCCATATCTCATCTATTCATATCTCAGCTCTCCATATCTCATCTCTCCATATCTCATCTCTCCATATCTCATCTCTCCGTATCTCATCTCTCCATATCTCATCTCTTCATATCTCATCTCTCCATATCTCATCTCTTCATATCTCATCTCTCCATATCTCATCTCTCCATATCTCATCTCTCCGTATCTCATCTCTCCATATCTCATCTCTTCATATCTCATCTCTCCGTATCTCATCTCTCCATATCTCATCTCTCCATATCTCATCTCTTTATATCTCATCTCTCCATATCTCATCTCTTCATATCTCATCTCTCCATATCTCATCTCTCCGTATCTCATCTCTCCATATCTCATCTCTTCATATCTCATCTCTCCATATCTCATCTATTCATATCTCATCTCTCCGTATCTCATCTCTCCATATCTCATCTCTCCATATCTCATCTCTCCATATCTCATCTCTCCATATCTCATCTCTTCATGTCTCAGCTCTTCATATCTCATCTCTTCATATCTCAGCTCTTCATATTACATCACATCCCTGCACTATGATATCATATATACAGTACCTCAGGGTGTGACATTTCCCTATGCTGTCGGGGTCACAGTTCCCATCAGGCACCTGGGAACCCCCCCCCCCCCCCGGCAGGGAGTCACTTACGCGAACCACAACTCACTTGATCAAAGTATTTTCACTGCCAAAGCAAAAACATGTTGTAAAATTCTTCCCAGGATCCTTATTGACCAATGAATAAAGATCAGACTGGGACCATCTTACCGTTTATTGATGCGCCTCCCGTTCCTGAGATATGAGGGTTTTATTGTTCATCTGAGAATCAGTTGATGGACGAGATTATACACTCAGGGGATGTAAATGTTGTAAATTGAGGGGTGTGTCTGCCTAAGACACACCCCCTGACTGTGTAATCCCGCCCATCACTGTCATTATTAAAGTTAAGTTCACACCTGTGCCTAGTCACTTCTAAGTCTACAGGGTGAAGGGCGAGGTAGATCGCTGAAGGCCAACCAGTCCTTAAAGGGGTACTCCACTGGAAAAATTATTTCTTTTAAATCAACTGGTGCCAGAAAGTTAAACAGATTTGTAAATTACTTCTATTAAAAAAATCTCAATCCTTCCAGTACTTATCATCTGCTGTGTGCTCCACAGGAAGTTCTTTTCTTTTAGAATTTCCTTTCTGTCTGACCATAGTGCTCTCTGCTGACATCTCTGTCTATATCAGGAAGTTTCCAGAGCAGGAGAGGTTTGCTATGGGGATTAGTACCATCATGGTACTACAAGTCCCTGCAGGCTGTGGAAATTGCCCAGGAGTTTCTGTATTCTCCACAGGAAGTTGTTTAGTTCTTTCCAGTCTGACCACGGTGCTCTCTGCTGACACCTCTGTCCATGTCAGGAACTGTCCAGAGCAGGAGAAAATCACCATAGCAAACATTTGCTGCTCTGGACAGTTCCTAAAATGGACAGAGGTGTCAGCAGAGAGCACTGCGGTCAGACTGGAATGAACTACACAACTTCCTGTGGAGCATACAGCAGCTGAGAAGTACTGGAACGATTAAGATTTTTAAATAGAAGTAATTTACAAATCTGTTTAACTTTCTGGCACCAGTTGATTTGAATTTTTTATTAATTTTTTTCCCAGCGGAGTACCCCTTTAAAATCACAAAGGACTGTAAGAGCCCATCAGGGCTGGAATGGTGGAGGTGGAGTTACCTTTGGTCCCAAACATGTCCCCCCCTTTATGTCCGAAAGCCGCGAGAGGGACTTCACATAAACACCCAGGCTGTGAACAGATGTCATGTCTGGAGATCCACTTTAATTTTCCCCTTTATTAATGCAAATATAGGTAAGAAAATTGACAAATCTTTATTGGAAATAACAATAAGAAGACAAATCCCGTGAACATTTACAGTACGTTGGTTATGAGTCGACATTTTGGAGATTTTTTTTTCGAGTTCTAACAAAGATTGTTGCTTCTCCTGTAAAATATTCTAAACATTACGGCCAATGGGACCAAGGCGGATTTATTAAAGCCAAATTTTTTAATTTTTTGATACAATTTCCCTTTTTACGTAAATTATAAAACATGTCTAATGTCTAATCTCTGGCCCGGCAAACCGGCATTCTTAAACACCATGTCGTCATGTCATGCTCCGCCTACTCCATTCATGTCTATGGGAAGGGGCGTAACGGCTGTGGTCTCACGACCACAGCCGTCACGCCCCCTCCGATAGATATGAATGGAAGGGGCGTGAACTTAAATGGCCAGACCCCTCACGATCAGACATCTTATCCCCTATGCTTAAAGGGGTACTCCGCTGCTAGTCCGTTGCTAGTCATCTTATTCCCTATCCAAAGGATCTCCTACAGCACCCAGGGTTCTAAACAAACGCCGGGTTTCTGCAGTAGTGGTCGTGCCGCCACGGCCACGCCCCATGTGCCATCACACAATGCCTCCTCCATTCATGTCTATAGGAGGGGGCGGGTCGGGAAACTTTTAAAAATATCTTTAATTCTCAATGTATATACCTTATAGGAAAAAAAGGGTCAGAAATAAAAGAAAACCAATATGGATGAATAAAAATGTTAAGGGGGCAAAAAATGATAAAAAATAAAGCATTTAAACTACTAAAACAGGACGGTAGGGAAGAAGCATTAAAAAGCTATAGAAAAAAATGTAAAATATGTAAAAAACTGATAAAAGCCACAAAAATAGAGACAGAAAGACTCATTGCCAAAGAGAGTAAAACTAACCCCGAAATGTTCTTTAACTATATAAATAGCAAATAAATTATAAACGGGGATCAGGAAAAAGCAAATATATTAAACAAATTCTTCTCCACTGTATTCACCGAGGAAAATGAAATGCCAGATGAAATACAGCGAGATAGGGTAAACTCCCCAGTACAGGTCACCTGTCTAACCCAGGAAGAAGTACAGGTAACCTGTCTAACCCAGGAAGAAGTACAGGTAACCTGTCTAACCCAGGAAGAAGTACAGGTCACCTGTCTAACCCAGGAAGAAGTGCAGGTAACCTGTCTAACCCAGGAAGAAGTACAGTGCCGCCAACAAAAAATCAAAGTAGACAAATAACCAGGTCCAGATGGCATTCACCCCCCGTGTTCTAAAGGAATTAAGTAATGTGATAGACAGACCCCTATTTTTAATATTCAGGGACTCTATAGTAACAGGGACTGTTCCCCAGGACTGGCGCATGGCAAATGTGCCAATACTTAAAAAGGGGTCGAGAGGTGACCCTGGGAATTATAGACTTGTCAGTTTAACCTCCGTTCTATGCAAATTGTTTGAGGGTTTTCTAAGAGATGCCATTTTGGAATATCTTGATAAAAATAAATGTATGACTCCATATCACATGGTTTCATGAGGGATCGGTCCTGTCACCTGATCAGCTTTTATGAGGAGGTGAGCTCCAGACAGGACCAGGGGGAATCCCTGGATGTCGTATATCTGGATTTTTCCAAAGCATTTGAGACGGTTCCACATAAAACATTGGTGCATAAAATGAGAAGGATTGGGCTGGGGGAGAATGTGTGTAAGTGGGTTTGTACCTGGCTCAATTATAGGAAACAGAGGGTGGTTATTAATGGTACTTATTCTGATTGGGTGACTGTTACTAGTGGGGACCACAGGGGTCAGTCTTGGGTCCTGTCCTATTTAATATATTTATGAATGACCTTGTAGAGGGGTTGAATAGTAAAGTAACAATCTTTGCAGCTGATACTAAACTCTGTAAAGCGGTAAACACTATAGAGGACAGTGCACTGTGTATAGTAGATAACACAATAGAGGACAGTGCACTGTGTATAGTAGATAACACAATAGAGGACAGTCCACTATTACAAATGGATCTGGATAGGTTGCAGTTTTGGGCTGGGAAGTGGCAGATGAGGTAACACTGATAAATGTGAGGTAATGCACATGAGGAGGAAAAATCCGGGCTGGGATTATGTATTAAATGGGAGAACACTTGGGATGACTGATGTGGAAAAGGACTTGGGAGTCTTAATTAACAGTAAATTTAGCTGTAGTGACCAGTGTCGGGCAGCTGCTGCCAAGGCAAATAAAATAATGGGGTGCATCAATAGGGGCATAGATGCCCATGACAAGGAAATAATTCTACTGCTGTACAAATCACTAGTCAGACCACACATGAAATACTGTGTACAGTACTGGTCAGACCACACATAGAATACTGTGCACAGTACTGGTCAGACCACACATGGAATACTGTGCACAGTACTGGTCAGACCACACATGGAATACTGTGCATAGTACTGGTCAGACCACACATGGAATACTGTGCACAGTACTGGTCAGACCACACATGGAATGCTGTGCACAGTACTGGTCAGACATGGAATGCTGTGTACAGTACTGGTCAGACCACACATAGAATACTGTGTACAGTACTGGTCAGACAACACATAGAATACTGTGTACAGTACTGGTCAGATCACACATGGAATACTGTGTACAGTACTGGTCAGACCACACATAGAATACTGTGTACAGTACTGGTCAGATCACACATGGAATACTGTGTACAGTACTGGTCAGACCACACATGGAATACTGTGTACAGTACTGGTCAGACCACACATGGAATACTGTGTACAGTACTGGTCAGACCACACATGGAATACTGTGTACAGTACTGGTCAGACCACACATGGAATACTGTGTACAGTACTGGTCAGATCGCACATGGAATACTGTGTACAGTACTGGTCACACCACACATAGAATACTGTGTACAGTACTGATCAGACCACACATAGAATACTGTGTGCAGTACTGGTCAGACCACACATAGAATACTGTGTACAGTACTGGGCACCAGTGTACAAGAAAGATATAATGGAGCTGGAGAGGGTTCAAAGACGGGCAACCAGAGTAATACGGGGAATGGGAGGACTACAGTACCCAGAAAGATTATCAGAATTAGGGTTATTTAGTTTAGAAAAAAGAGGGCTTAGGGGCGACCTAATAACTATGTATAAATATATCAGGAGACAGTACATAGATCTCTCCATGATCTATTTATACCCAGGACTTTATATATAACAAGGAGGTGACCTAATAATATATATAATATATCAGGACAGTACAGAGATCTCTCCATGATCTATTTATACCCAGGACTGTATATATAACAAGGAGGTGACCTAATAATATATATAATATATCAGGACTGTACAGAGATCTCTCCATGATCTATTTATACCCAGGACTGTATATATAACAAGGGGGCATCCTCTACGTCTAGAGGAAAGAAGGTTTCTACACCAGCACAGATGGGGGTTCTTTACTGTAAGAGCAGTGAGACTGTGGAATTCTCTCCCGGAGGAGGTGTCATGGTGACCTCTGTAATAGAATATAAAGGGTCTGGATGTATTTTTGGAGAATAATAACATCGCTTGTTATGTATATTAGATTTATAGGGACAGAACATTGATCCAGGGATTTATTCTGATATTTGGAGTCGGGAAGGAATTTTTACCTCTAGTATGAGGTTTTTTTTTTGCCTCCTCTGGATCAACTCAATAGGGACTCATTAGGGTTATAGGTTGTACTTGATGGACTCTGGTCTTTTTTCAACATTATGAACAATGTTACGTCCCGATCACGGCCTCCTGCTCCGAGCATTCTGGACAAAATGTTCAGAACGCCGCAGCACCCCTTTAAGATGGCGGATAAGATGTCTAGGGACGGAGTTTCCCTTTAAACTATCAACCATAGAGGATACAGACTAAAATAGACCAAAAAGAAAAAAAAAACTTAAAGAATATACATATATATCTGAAATATATGGCTACATCTGCGTAAATAGAACTTTAAAAAAATATATTTGCGATTTAAATCGGATTTGGCAACTTTAAATTCACTTTAAATTCTTCAAACATTCGTAAATAAACATTAAATATGTAATTTCTTTAGTTATATTTCTAGCAAAAAAGTTTTAAAATATTTTTCTATCCCTAAATCATGGGAATCAGTGGAGAAAACACCCAACACCCTGAATTATAATTTTTTATGTTTATTTCTTTTTCTCCCATTTTGCAGGTTGACCGCGGCCAATTGATGACTGGGACGTTTCTCGTGAAGGTGAAATATCAAGTTGTAATGCGCATCAACTGGACCGGAAAATCCCAGGAATCTTACTTAAAGGACAAGTATCATGTTAATAAAGATGGGGGGAGAGGGGTCCGAGCGCTGGGGCCCCATGCGATCTCCGGTTTAGAACCCCGGCTCTCCTATACAGTGGCGCGTCACGACCCTCGCCTGGGGCCACCACGCCCGCTCTATATAGCTCTATGGGAAAGCCATTCGGTTATCTTTGGCTCTCCCATAGAACTATATAGAGGGGGCGTGGTGGCCCCCAATTTGGACAGGGGTCGTGACACGCCGCTGTATAAGAGAGCCGGGGCTCTAAACAGGAGACCCAGCGCTTGGACCCCCCATGATCTAAAACTCCTCTCTATCCTTCGGATAGGTGATACATTTTTTTTACATTATACTTGTCCTTTAAAGGGGTACTCCTCTGGCCAGCAGCTCTGTGCGCGCTGCAGGGGTCAGCCACGCCCCCTCAATGCAAGTCTATGGGAGGGGGCGTGGCGGCTGTCACGTCCCCCCTCCCGTAGACTTGCATTGAAGGGCTGACCCCCGCAGTGGGCACACAGTGTTGGGTGCTAAATGTTCCGAACACTGGCCAGTGGAGTACCCCTTTATGTCATTTTACATAAGTCAGGCTGGATGAGTCGCCGTTCTTGGCTCTTTTGTAAGTCCTCTTACACATGGCTGTATTACGGCTCCGTACGACCTCAGAATCATATGGAGCTCTCATGGGGCATCTATAAGGGTCAACTGGGCTATATGGAAAATGCTCAATCGGTTGGAAAAATGGAAAAATGTGGTAGAGCTTTGTACTTGTTCCCCATCCATAGCAGAAGGTTTATTGTTCCCCTGATGACTTTCATTAGATAAAAAACATGTAGGGCTCAGGCTTTCCAAACACCAAGATTTCTTTGATTTCTGGTGGTGAAGTTCTCCACTGGACACCATATAACAGATGTATTTTCACCTAAAACAGTGGTCCCCAACACAGTCCTCAAGGCCATCAATGTTCTAGATTTTTTCCCATTACTCTATTGGACTAGAAAAGGGAAGAATTCAGATCCTGGATGGCTGGTGGCCTCGAGGGATGGGTTTGGGACCTCTGACCTAGAAGCATCTCCATAATAGGACAACATCTCCTACATATGGTTCCTTATGTAGTCTCCCTAGTAAATAGACATTGGGGAGGCCTTAGACTAGGTTCAGTGGACTATGTTTGGGGTATATGTCAGCATACCCACACAACAGTATGCCGACATATCAAGCCGAATACCCGAGCCATGGACCAAATGTAGTCTACTAGTGACGATGTTTGGTCAATTTTCATGCACCTACAAAATTTTATGGAATTACACCCTGAATGAAGTCCAAACAAGTGTGAACATATCCTTACACTGGAGGTCACGCTGTGTTTTGGAGGTCACTATCTAGTCTTGGTCTTAACCATAAGATATATATGATATGTGGCATCACTAAAGCACTGAAAAGCTCCCGGGAAATCACTTTGTTCAAAATACTAAAAAAGGTCAGTAAAATTATATTTCATTATTTTGAGGTCAGTGATGTCATCGAGGCTGTGAATGAGTTTACAACGTGGAGCCGAGATGTCATATTGACCGGATATGTCTATATTGTCCGGCTGGTGCTAACGGATGGAACCTCATCCAGGTTGGATCCATCAGACTCTATTGGTGCAATTGATCCATCACAAGGTAGATATGAACAGTGTTAGTTCTGATACTAAAGTCAGATTTCGAGTGGTGGCCATATAGATAAGACTAAACTTGGCCAAACCCTTTGATTTCAGTTGACCATCTTATATGTATGGGGGCTTCCAAAACCCTTCCCCGTTCACAGATGTCAGAGAAGAGAAGAATCTGGAAGTCTGGAAGAGTCCAATCCTCTTCTTCAAAAGGGAGATTACCAAATGTCTACGGGCCAAGATATTTGATTTCAGCTGACCTTCTTCAAAGGGGTACTCTGGGGAGCTAAACCAAGAGCCCATCCTTTACCTCTCACCAACCTATTTCATAGTCTAAATATCATTCATTAGCTATATAGAGCTGTTTCCCCTCCCCCTAAATGAGGGAATTATATCATTTAGTCATCCACTCTTTCTCTGTCCAAATCCCTCTCTAAAAGCAGCCCCCACCCTCCTGTGAGATACAGACCATGTGGTTTCTGCCCTGCACTGATAAGTCATGCTCAGAGCAGGAGGGTGGGGGCTGCTCTCAGAGAGTGAGCCAACTGGCAGAGCTGATTGCTAGGAGATGTAGGCAATGGGAGGAAAGGAAGGCAATGAATATCAATCAGCCAGAGAAGACAACAGGGGTCACAGGAGCCATGCATATCAGGCATGATGGATTGCAGGGAACATATTCAGGAAGTGTGGTGGCTTTGGGGCTTTTTTTTATTTTTTATTTATATTAATACTTCCCTGGAGTACCCCTTTAATTGTATTAGAGCTTCCCAACTCTTCCCCATTGGTAAAAGTTGGGTAGGGGGGAGAGGTTGGTCACATGGACACCTCTTCATCTGAGTTTGTAGCCATACTCTTTGATTACGGCCTACTATCTTATGGGTATGGATAATTTTTAACTCTTTCTCATTGACAGATGTTGGGGGAGGGAATGATCCAAAACTTAAGTTTCAATTACTCCAATTCTCTTCTGAAGGGAGGTTGCCAAGTGTCCATGGATGGTGGTGATGATGTGGTGATGATGGTGGTGGTGGGGTGAGGGTGATGGTAGTGGTGATGGTTATGGTGATGATGATGGTTATGATGATGGTGGTGATGGTGGTGGTGATGATGATGATGGTTGTGGTGATTATGGTGATTATGGTTATGGTGGTGGGGTGAGGGTGGTGATGATGGTGGTGATGGTGGAGTGAGGGTGGTGGTGATGATGGTGATGGTGATGAAGGTGATGATGGTGGTAATGATGGTGGTGATGAAGGTGGTGGTGATGATGATGATGATGGTTGTGGTGATTATGGTGATTATGGTTATGGTGGTGGGGTGAGGGTGGTGATGATGGTGGTGATGGTGGAGTGAGGGTGGTGGTGATGATGGTGGTCATGATGGTGATGGTGATGAAGGTGATGATGGTGGTAATGATGGTGGTGATGAAGGTGGTGGTGATGATGGTAGTGATGGTGATGATGGTGGTGATGATGGTGAGGATGGTGGTGATGAAGGTGATGATGGTGGTGGTGATGATGGTAGTGATGGTGATGATGGTGGTGATGATGGTGAGGATGGTGGTGATGAAGGTGATGATGGTGGTGGTGATGATGGTAGTGATGGTGATGATGGTGGTGATGATGGTGAGGATGGTGGTGATGAAGGTGATGATGGTGGTGGTGATGATGGTAGTGGTGGTGATGATGGTGGTGATGAAGGTGATGATGGTGGTGGTGATGATGGTAGTGGTGGTGATGATGGTGGTGATGGTGGGGCCTTCATGTAAGGATAGTTGTCACCTCGATAAGCATTTGACACCTATCTAATGTGTATGTCCGGGCTCAGTCTGCTGGATTCACCATCACTGACTTAGTTACCTTAGAAAATGTCTCTATAATATATCCCATATAATCATATTCACCCCATAACATAGCATTAAAAACCCCATAAATATTATATCTTTTCTTTCTTTTTCCTTGAAAAAATAAAGTCAAACACTTTACAAGTCATCTGTTCAGGCAAAGTCATGGCCCCCGATTCTCCTCCATGGTCAGATGTTGCGTTATCCTTCTCACAATGTGTTATGGACATTCATCATCTTAACTAAACTTGTTCCAAAAAAAGTTCAGAGAATAATTGTAAAAATGTCCGACCTGTGCGGAATAAAATCCTTGGCAAGAGGAGAACATTAGAGAGTCCTGATGTTGGTCGTGTTGGTCATTTCCAGTTCATACTTGGGTACTGAGAGCCTGCAGCCCCCTGGAGAGTCTAGGGGTGCCCCCCATCACAAGAAGGGGTCCAGCTTCTGCATAGTGAGTGGGAGTGTATGAATCCCTCTCCCTTCCATTGCACATGGTGTCTGCAGTCCGTATGATGTATGGGGAGCCGTATGGAGAGTAGGCCGGAGTGGTGTATGGGGGGAAGGCCCCATCCAGGTGGGATGAGGAGCAGTCATGGCAAGGAAAGTGGGAGTGGGACCGGTGACTGGAATCTTCCTCGGCCTCCTCATTCAGGTCGTCCTTCTTACAGCAGTAATACTATAGAGAACACAGGGAGAGTTATCACAGTACTGTATGTAAACTTCTGGGTGATACAGATGGAGACGTCTCCTGGACTTCTGTATTGATCATTAATAAAATGGGATCTGACTGGTCTGTAAGTCACAACTATTGACAAACAATGGAGGGGGGAGGATGATGATCGCCGATCTCGCTGATCACCATGAACCTTCACGCGGCAACATTAATCTTTTGGCTGCACAAGTGATCAACTTAAAGGGGTACTCCGGCCCTAGACATCTTATCCCCTATGATAGGGGATAAGATGTCTTATAGCGGGGGGTCCCGCCACTGGGACCCCCCTGCAATCTCCCTGCTGCACCGCCTGCTGCAATGGAGGCTCGTGACGCCGGCTGCTGCAATGGAGGCTCGTGATGTCACGGCCCCTCCCATAGACTTGAATTGAGAGGGAGGGCGTCACGAGGGGGGTGTGACCATGACATCAGTGCTGCATCTCTAGTCATCAGGTACAGAGCAAAGTTCGCTCCATGCACCTGATGTCTGGGGTGAGGCCGCAAAGATCGCCGAGGTCCCAGCGAAACCTCCGCTGTAAACCTGCAACCAAAAGTTATGTTTTTATTGCGTCCTAAGGACACACATGCAGTTAAGAGCTGGGGATCCAGGGCAGGAATTGAGGGCCCCATTTTTCCCGAGACCCGTTTGTGCCCCATGAGGTTGTTACACAAAAGCTGGAGGAAGACTGTTTGGAAAAAACACTGCACTACGTTTCAAATTAATGTGTTTACATGAAAATTCTGGTGCAAAGTTTACATGACCGGTGTAATAAAATGTGCTTAAGAGAAGATATGGACGCTACAAGTCTGTGTTACAGTGGGGTTCAAAAGTTTGGGCACCCCAGGTAAAAATTTGTATTAATGAGCATAAAGAAGCCAAGGAAAGACGGAAAAATCTCCAAAAGGATCAAATTACAGATGAGACATTCTTATAATATGTCACCAAAAGTTACATTTTATTTCCATCATTTACACTTTCAAAATAACAGAAAACAAAAAAATGGCGTCTGCAAAAGTTTGTGCCCCCTGCAGAGTTAATATCTTGTACTGCCCCTTTGGCAAGTATCACAGCTTGTAAACGCTTTTTGTAGCAGCCAAGAGTCTTTCAGTTCTTCTTTGAGGTATTTTTGCCCATTCTTCCTTACAAAAGTCTTCCAGTTCTTTGAGATTTCTGGGCTGTCTGTCACACACTGCTCTTTTAAGGTCTATCCATAGATTTTCAATTATGTTGAGGTCAGGAGATTGTGAAGGCCATAGTAAAACCTTCAGTTTACACCTCTTGATGTAATCCCCCGTGGATTTCGAGGTGTGTTTAGGATCATTATCCATTTGTAGCTTTTCACAGATGGTATCAAGTTAGCATCCACAATTTGCTGAAATTGTATTGAATCCATTTTTCCTTCTACTCGTGAGATGTTCCCTGTGCAGCTGGCTGCAATACAACCCCAAAGCATGATTGATCCACCCCCATGCTTAACAGTTGGACAGAGGTTCTTTTAATTAAATTCTGTTCCCCTTCTTCTCCAAACATACCTTTGCTCATTCCGGCCAAAAAGTAAAATTTTAACCTTATCGTTCAACAGAACTTGTTTCCAAAATGCACCAGGCTTGTCTATATGTTCATTTGCAAAGATCAAACACCGATTTTTGTGGTGAGGACGTAGAAGAGGTTTTCTTCTGATGACTCTTCCATGAAGACCATATTTGTATCTCTTTATAGTTGAATAGTGAACCACAACTCCAGTGTCTGCCAGATCTTTCTGGAGGGATTGTGCAGTCAAACGTGGGTTTTGAATTGTTTTGTCTGATATTTTTCTTGGTCTTCCAGATCTTGCATTAACTTCCACTGTTCCTGATGACTGCCATTTCTTAATTACATTCCGAACAGAGGATATTGACATCTGAAAAGGTTTTGCTATCTTCTTATAGCCTTCTCCAGCTTTGTGAGCCTCAACTATTTTCAGTTTCAGATTTCTAGACAACTGCTTAGAAGAACCCATGGTGCTGATTGTTGGGGCAAGGTCAGATGAGTCTGGGCATTTAAAACCTTTGAGATTGACATCACCTTCTCTTCCCAGATGATGATTGAGAACAATCCATGACACTGGCAGGTCTCAGCTTTGCAAAGGGGGCAGTGCATGCTATAAATTCAGCAGGATGCCCAAACTTTTGCAGACGCCATTTTTTGTTTTTTGTTATTTTGAAAGTGTAAATGATGGAAATAAAATGTAACTTTTGGTGACATATTATAAGAATGTCTAATCTGTAATTTGATGCCTTTTGGAGATTTTTCCATCTTTCCTTGGCTTTTTTATACACATTAATACAAATTTTTACCTGGGGTGCCCAAACTTTTGAACCCCACTGTATCAGTTTCGATACTTTGTGTTTTGTCTGTATCTGCGACTCAGAGATCAGATCACATTTTATAAATAATCTATGCAGGAATCTAGGGAATTCCAAAGGGTTCACTTACTTTTTCCACCTGCATGGTGGATATTTACTCAATGTGGTCGATAAAAGACATGATTGGTACAACGGTCTGTATTATTAGTTCACTTACATTGTGTTGGTCTAGAATTGCGATTCAGAGATCAGATCACATTTTATAATTAATCTATGCAGGAATCCAGGGAATTCCAATGGGTTCACTTACTTTTTCCACCTGCATGGTGTATATTTACTCAATGTGCTCGATTAAAGACATGAAGGGTACAATGGTCTGTGCGTTATTAACTTAGTTGCCTTGTGTTTATCTATAATTGCGATTCAGAGATCACATCACATTTTATAAATAAGCTATGCAAGAATCCAGGGAATTCCAATGGGTTGACTTACTTTTTCCACTTGCACTGTGAATGTTTACTCAATGTGGTAGATAAAAGACATGATTGGTACAACGGTCTGTGTTATTAGTTCGCTTACATTGTGTTTATCTATAATTGCGATTCAGAGATCAGATCACATTTTATAAATAATCTATGCAGGAATCCAGGGAATCCCAATGGGTTCACTTACTTATTCTTGTGATTATACAAGACATTAATGACAGAAGCGATGTGGTGCTGGGCCTCTCACCTGAAGTCTGCAGTAGCACAGGACTCCAATGATGCATAGCAGTATCACAGTCGCTAGGATTCCTCCTGTGATCACAACAGTTCCCGCTGTCATCCGAACAATCCCCCATCAAACCTGGAAATAAAATATAATAAGTGTGAACAGCGTCTAAAAATGTTCTGTCTGATGGTGGAAACAGAAGGACGAGCACACGTCTGAATTAATGATACAACATTGAGCACATCATTAAGGACCATTAAAGGGGTACTCCGCTGCTCAGCTGTCACGCCTCCTCCCATAGACTGGCATTGAAGGGGGCGGGGCGTGACATCATGAGGGGGTGGGGCTATGTCATCACGAGCTCCCGATGCCGACTCCAGCATTCGAAAAGGAGTGTTCCAAACGCTGAGCGGCGGAGTACCCCTTTAAGGATCACTTTGTGCAGTGATTAAATCCGCCCTGCGGGAGGCGCCGGTGGTCTTTATCACTGTTCTTTGATATGGTAATTTCAGCGCGGTCTCAGCAGCAGAAGAACTATAGAGACCCCAGGAGGAAATGTATTGGAGGATTCATGTTGTGATGACTTCACTACCAATCATCTGGTGATATTGTCATTATACAAAACGCGCCACGACGGATTGACACGCCGTATGACGGTATGTGAACCTATCGCTCAGATAATGTGGCGAAGAGAAGTTCTTTGTATCTGATGTGTGAAGGAAACGATCGGTTTATCTGGACATTTTGATGTTTTCATTAATATCTGACTGGTGAGAGAACATAAGGTGTATATGGTATATATGGTGTATATGGTATATAGGGTGTATATGGTATATAGGGTGTATATAGTATATATGGTGTATATGGTATATAGGGTGTATATAGTATATATGGTGTATATGGTATATAGGGTGTATATGGTATATAGGGTGTATATAGTATATATGGTGTATATGGTATATAGGGTGTATATAGTATATAGTGTATATAGTATATAGGGTGTATATAGTACATATGATATATAGGGTGTATATAGTACATATGGTATATAGGGTGTATATAGTATATAGTACATATGGTATATAGGGTGTATATAGTACATATAGTACATATGGTATATAGGGTGTATATAGTACATATGGTATATAGGGTGTATATAGTATATAGTGTATATGGTATATAGGGTGTATATAGTACATATGGTATATAGGGTGTATATAGTACATATGGTATATAGGGTGTATATAGTATATAGTGTATATGGTATATAGGGTGTATATAGTACATATAGTGTATATGGTATATAGGGTGTATATAGTACGTATAGTGTATATGGTATATAGGGTGTATATAGTACATATAGTGTATATGGTATATAGGGTGTATATAGTATATAGTGTATATGGTATATAGGGTGTATATAGTACATATAGTGTATATGGTATATAGGGTGTATATAGTACATATAGTGTATATGGTATATAGGGTGTATATAGTATATAGTGTATATGGTATATAGGGTGTATATAGTACATATAGTGTATATGGTATATAGGGTGTATATAGTACATAAGGTAGATAGATAGATATCTCTCTCATATCTATCTCACATTTATCTATCTCATATCTATCTATCTATCTATCTATCTATCTAGCTCATATCTATCTATCTCATATCTATCTATCTATCTATCTACCTATATATCTATCTATCTCATATCTATCTATCTATCTATCTCATATCTATCTATCTCATATCTATCTATCTCATATCTATCTATCTCATATCTATCTATCTCATATCTATCTATCTCATATCTA
Source organism: Hyla sarda (assembly GCF_029499605.1). Taxonomy (NCBI): domain Eukaryota; kingdom Metazoa; phylum Chordata; class Amphibia; order Anura; family Hylidae; genus Hyla; species Hyla sarda. The sequence continues at coordinate 3,379,241 of NC_079195.1, forward strand.
TCTCATATCTATCTATCTATCTATCTATCTCATATCTATCTATCTCTCTATCTCATATCTATCTATCTCATATCTATCTCTCTCTCTCATATCCATCTATCTCATATCTATCTATCTCATATCTATCTATCTCATATCTATCTATCTTATATCTATCTATCTCATATCTATCTATCTCATATCTATCTCTCTCATATCTATCTATCTATCTATCTATCTATCTATCTCATATCTATCTATCTCTCTATCTCATATCTATCTATCTATCTATCTCATATCTATCTATCTATCTATTTATCTATCTATCTATCTATCTATCTATCTATCTATCTATCTATCTATCTAGATAATCCCAAACAGAACAGCACAGCAACAAATTTAAAAATGAAAAAATGAAGAGGTGCTCGCAGAGGTCAGAGTCTAGGTAACGGACTCCTTCAGTATATAACATCCAATGATTCCACAGCACACAGGAGTTTTTCCAAAAAAAGAGAAGGTGATTTATTCCATTCCCAGTGTTACAAAATAGGTGCTACGTTTCAGCAGCCTCTCGCCGCCATTTTCAAGCATCTTAAAAATGGCGGCGAGAGGCTGCTGAAACGTAGCACCTATTTTGTAACACTGGGAATGGAATAAATCACCTTCTCTTTTTTTGGAAAAACTCCTGTGTGCTGTGGAATCATTGGATGTTATCTATCTATCTATCTCATATCTATCTATCTATCTATCTCATATCTATCTATCTCTCTCATATCTATCTATCTCATATCTATCTATCTATCTCATATCTATCTATCTCATATCTATCTATCTCATATCTATCTATCTATCTCATATCTATCTATCTATCTATCTCATATCTACCTATCTATCTATCTATCTATCTATCTATCTCATATCTATCTATCTATCTATCTATCTATCTATCTCATATCTATCTATCTATCTCATATCTACCTATCTATCTATCTATCTCATATCTATCTATCTATCTCATATCTATCTATCTCTCTCATATCTATCTATCTCATATCTATCTATCTCATATCTATCTATCTATCTCATATCTATCTCTCTCATATCTATCTATCTATCTCATATCTATCTATCTATCTATCTATCTATCTCATATCTACCTATCTATCTATCTATCTATCTATCTATCTATCTCATATCTATCTATCTATCTATCTATCTATCTCATATCTATCTATCTATCTCATATCTATCTATCTATCTATCTATCTATCTATCTATCTCATATCTACCTATCTATCTATCTATCTATCTCATATCTATCTATCTATCTCATATCTATCTATCTCTCTCATATCTATCTATCTCATATCTATCTATCTATCTATCTCATATCTATCTATCTATCTATCTCATATCTATCTCTCTCATATCTATCTATCTATCTCATATCTATCTATCTATCTCATATCTATCTCTCTCATATCTATCTATCTCATATCTATCTATCTCATATCTATCTATCTATCTCATATCTATCTATCTCATATCTATCTATCTCATATCTATCTATCTCTCTCATATCTATCTATCTCATATCTATCTATCTATCTCATATCTATCTATCTCATATCTATCTATCTATCTATCTCATATCTATCTATCTCATATCCATCTATCTATCTCATATCTATCTCATATCTATCTCATATCTATCCATCTCATATCTATCTATCTCTCTCATGTCTATCTATCTATCTCATATCTATCTATCTCATATCTATCTATCTCATATCTATCTATCTATCTCATATCTATCTATCTATCTATCTCATATCTATCTATCTCATATCCATCTATCTATCTCATATCTATCTCATATCTATCTCATATCTATCCATCTCATATCTATCTATCTCTCTCATGTCTATCTATCTATCTCATATCTATCTATCTCATATCTATCTATCTCATATCTATCTATCTATCTCATATCTATCTATCACATATCTATCTATCTATCTATCTATCTCATATCTATCTCATATCTATCTATCTATCTATCTATCTATCTCATATCTATCTCATATCTATCTCATATCTATCTCATATCTATCTCATATCTATCTCATATCTATCTATCTCATATCTATCTCATATCTATCTCATATCTATCTATCTATCTATCTATCTCATATCTATCTATCTCATATCTATCTCATATCTATCTATCTATCTATCTATCTATCTATCTCATATCTATCTATCTCATATATATCTCATATCTATCTCATATCTATATAATATCTATCTATCTCATATCTATCTATCTATCTATCTATCTCATATCTATCTCATATCTATCTCATATCTATCTATCTTTCTATCTATCTCATATCTATCTCATATCTATCTCATATCTATCTCATATCTATCTATCTATCTCATATCTATCTCATATCTATCTCATATCTATCTATCTCATATCTATCTCATATCTATCTCATATCTATCTATCTATCTCATATCTATCTCATATCTATCTATCTCATATCTATCTCATATCTATCTCATATCTATCTATCTATCTATCTATCTCATATCTATCTCATATCTATCTCATATCTATCTATCTATCTATCTATCTCATATCTATCTATCTCATATCTATCTCATATCTATCTCATATCTATCTCATATCTATCTATCTATCTATCTATCTCATATCTATCTATCTCATATCTATCTCATATCTATCTCATATCTATCTATCTATCTATCTATCTATCTCATATCTATCTCATATCTATCTATCTCATATCTATCTATCTATCTATCTATCTCATATCTATCTATCTCATATCTATCTATCTCATATCTATCTCATATCTATCTATCTCATATCTATCTATCTCATATCTATCTATCTCATATATATCTATCTCATATCTATCTATCTATCTCATATATATCTATCTCATATCTATCTATCTATCTATCTATCTATCTATCTCATATCTATCTATCTCATATCTATCTCATATCTATCTATCTCATATCTATCTCATATCTATCTATCTCATATCTATCTATCTCATATCTATCTCATATCTATCTATCTATCTCATATCTATCTATCTCATATCTATCTATCTCATATCTATCTATCTTATATCTATCTCATATCTATCTCATATCTATCTATCTATCTCATATCTATCTATCTATCTATCTATCTCATATCTATCTATCTCATATCTATCTATCTATCTCATATCTATCTATCTATCTATCTATCTCATATCTATCTATCTCATATCTATCTATCTATCTCATATCTATCTATCTCATATCTATCTATCTCATATCTATCTCATATCTATCTATCTATCTATCTATCTATCTATCTATCTATCTATCTCATATCTATCTATCTCTTTCTTTCTCATATTTATCTATCATATATCTATCTCATATCTCTCTCTCTCTCTCTCTCTCTCTTTCTCATATTCTCCCCCCGTCCTGTTTTATCCTCGTCATTTCCCATCATACATCTGTCCTGGTTCTCTATTACAGTTATATTGCGGTATAATCACATTGTGCTGTAATAAAGATAGAGGAGGCTCCGCACAGACATGACTCACCACAGAGACTGTAGGTCGGGGAGCAGATGGCGGAGGCTCCTCTGGGGTCCGGGGCCACACAGTCACCTCAGCTGAATCCTATAGACGACCGGCCCTGTAATGTATAAGGGTTGTGTGAGGATATGTGACATGTGACATAGTGACTGATCAGAGGAGGGGGACACATGACATAGTGACTGATCAGAGGAGGGGGACACATGACATAGTGACTGATCAGAGGAGGGGGACACATGACATAGTGACTGATCAGAGGAGGGGGGGACATGACATAGTGACTGATCAGAGGAGGGGGGGACATGACATAGTGACTGATCAGAGGAGGGGGACACATGACATAGTGACTGATCAGGGGAGGGGGACACATGACATAGTGACTGATCAGAGGAGGGGGGGACATATGACATAGTGACTGATCAGAGGAGGGGGACACATGACATAGTGACTGATCAGAGGAGGGGGGGGACACATGACATAGTGACTGATCAGAGGAGGGGGACACATGACATAGTGACTGATCAGGGGAGGGGGACATATGACATAGTGACTGATCAGAGGAGGGGGACACATGACATAGTGACTGATCAGAGGAGGGGGACACATGACATAGTGACTGATCAGAGGAGGGGGGGACATGACATAGTGACTGATCAGAGGAGGGGGACACATGACATAGTGACTGATCAGGGGAGGGGGACATATGACATAGTGACTGATCAGAGGAGGGGGACACATGACATAGTGACTGATCAGAGGAGGGGGACACATGACATAGTGACTGATCAGAGGAGGGGGACACATGACATAGTGACTGATCAGAGGAGGGGGACACACGACATAGTGACTGATCAGAGGAGGGGGACACATGACATAGTGACTGATCAGAGGAGGGGGACACATGACATAGTGACTGATCAGAGGAGGGGGACACATGACATAGTGACTGATCAGAGGAGGGGGACACATGACATAGTGACTGATCAGAGGAGGGGGACACATGACATAGTGACTGATCAGAGGAGGGGGGGACATGACATAGTGACTGATCAGAGGAGGGGGACACATGACATAGTGACTGATCAGGGGAGGGGGACATATGACATAGTGACTGATCAGAGGAGGGGGACACATGACATAGTGACTGATCAGAGGAGGGGGGGACATATGACATAGTGACTGATCAGAGGAGGGGGACACATGACATAGTGACTGATCAGAGGAGGGGGACACATGACATAGTGACTGATCAGAGGAGGGGGACACATGACATAGTGACTGATCAGGGGAGGGGGACACATGACATAGTGACTGATCAGAGGAGGGGGACACATGACATAGTGACTGATCAGAGGAGGGGGACATATGACATAGTGACTGATCAGGGGAGGGGGACATATGACATAGTGACTGATCAGAGGAGGGGGACACACGACATAGTGACTGATCAGAGGAGGGGGACACATGACATAGTGACTGATCAGAGGAGGGGGGGACATATGACATAGTGACTGATCAGAGGAGGGGGACACATGACATAGTGACTGATCAGAGGAGGGGGACACATGACATAGTGACTGATCAGAGGAGGGGGACACATGACATAGTGACTGATCAGGGGAGGGGGACACATGACATAGTGACTGATCAGAGGAGGGGGACACATGACATAGTGACTGATCAGAGGAGGGGGACATATGACATAGTGACTGATCAGGGGAGGGGGACATATGACATAGTGACTGATCAGAGGAGGGGGACACATGACATAGTGACTGATCAGAGGAGGGGGACACATGACATAGTGACTGATCAGGGGAGGGGGACATATGACATAGTGACTGATCAGAGGAGGGGGACACATGACATAGTGACTGATCAGAGGAGGGGGGGGACATATGATATAGTGACTGATCAGAGGAGGGGGACACATGACATAGTGACTGATCAGAGGAGGGGGGACATATGACAGTGACTGATCAGAGGAGGGGGGACATGTGACAGTGACTGATCAGAGGAGGGGGGACATGTGACAGAGACTGATCAGAGGAGAGGGGGGACATATGACATAGTGAGATCAGAGGAGGGGGGACCTATGACATAGTGACTGATCAGAGGAGGGGGGGACATATGACATAGTGACTGATCAGAGGAGGGGGACACATGACATAGTGACTGATCAGAGGAGGGGGGACATGTGACAGAGACTGATCAGAGGAGGGGGGGGGACATATGACATAGTGAGATCAGAGGAGGGGGGACATATGACATAGTGACTGATCAGAGGAGGAGGGCATATAACATAGTGACTGATCAGAGGAGGGGGGACATATGACATAGTGACTGATCAGAGGAGGGGGACACATGACATAGTGACTGATCAGAGGAGGGGGGGGACATGTGACATAGGGACATGTGACATAGTGACTGATCAGAGGAGGGGGGTCACATTACATAGTGACTGATCAGAGGAGGGGGACATATAACATAGTGACTGATCAGGGGAGGGGGACACATGACATAGTGACTGATCAGGGGAGGGGGACACATGACATAGTGATTGATCAGGGGAGGGGGGGACATATGACAGAGACTGATCAGAGGAGGGGGGACATATGACATAGTGACTGATCAGAGGAGGGGGGACATATGACATAGTGACTGATCAGAGGAGGGGGGACATATGAAATAGTGACTGATCAGAGGAGGGGGACATATGACATAGTGACTGATCAGAGGAGGGGGGGCATATAACATAGTGACTGATCAGAGGAGGGGGGGACATATGACATAGTGACTGATCAGAGGAGGGGGGGCATATAACATAGTGACTGATCAGAGGAGGGGGGGACATGTGACATAGTGACTGATCAGAGGAGGGGGGACATATAACATAGTGACTGATCAGAGGAGGAGGACATATAACATAGTGACTGATCAGAGGAGGGGGGGGACATATGACATAGTGACTGATCAGAGGAGGGGGGACATATAACATAGTGACTGATCAGAGGAGGGGGACATATAACATAGTGACTGATCAGAGGAGGGGGGGGACATATGACATAGTGACTGATCAGAGGAGGGGGGACATATGACATAGTGACTGATCAGGGGAGGGGGGGGACATATGACATAGTGACTGATCAGAGGAGGGGGGACATATAACATAGTGACTGATGAGAGGAGGGGGACATATAACATAGTGACTGATCAGAGGAGGGGGGGACATATGACATAGTGACTGATCAGAGGAGGGGGGACATATAACATAGTGACTGATCAGAGGAGGGGGACATATAACATAGTGACTGATCAGAGGAGGGGGGGACATATGATATAGTGACTCATCAGAGGAGGGGGGGACATGTGACATAGTGAATGATCAGATGAGGGGGGACATAAGACATTGTGACTGATCAGAGGAGGGGGGACATATGACATAGTGACTGATCAGGGGAGGGGGGGACAGATGACATAGAGACTGATCAGAGGAGGGGGGACATATGACAGTGACCAGAGGAGGGGGGGCATAGAACATAGTGACTGATCAGAGGAGGGGGGACATATAACATAGTGACTGATCAGAGGAGGGGGGACATATGACATAGTGACTGATCAGAGAAGGGGGGACATATGACATAGTGACTGATCAGAGGAGGGGGGGGACATATGACATAGTGACCGATCAGAGGAGGGGGGGACATGTGACATAGAGACTGATCAGGGGAGGGGGGACATATGACATAGAGACTGACCAGAGGAGGGGGGACATATGACATAGTGACTGATCAGAGGAGGGGGGACATATGACATAGTGACTGATCAGAGGAGGGGGGGGCATATGACATAGTGACTGATCAGGGGAGGGGGACATATGACATAGTGACTGATCAGAGGAGGGGGGGACATTTGACATAGTGACTGATCAGAGGAGGGGGGAACAGATAACATAGTGACTGATCAGAGAAGAGGGGGGCATATGACATAGTGACTGATCAGAGGAGGGTGGGGGACATATGACATAGTGACTGAACAGAGGAATGGGGCATATAACAGTGACTGATCAGAGGACGGGGGGACATATGACATAGTGGCTGATCAGGGGAGGGGGGGACATATGACATAGTGACTGATCAGAAGAGGGGGGCATATAACATAGTGACTGATCAGAGGAGGGGGGGACATATGACATAGTGACTGATCAGAGGAGGGGGGCTTATAACAGTGACTGAGCAGAGGACGGGGGGACATATGACATAGTGACTGATCAGGGGAGGGGGGGACATATGACATAGTGACTGATCAGGGGAGGGGGGACATATGACATAGTGACTGATAAGGGGAGGGGGGGACATATGACATAGTGACTAATCAGAGGAGGGGGGGACATGTGACATAGTGACTGATCAGAGGAGGGGGGGACATATGACATAGTGACTGATCAGAGGAGGGGGGGCATATAACATAGTGACTGATCAGAGGAGGGGGACATATAACATAGTGACTGATCAGAGGAGGGGGGGACATATGATATAGTGACTGATCAGAGGAGGGGGGGACATGTGACATAGTGACTGATTAGAGGAGGGGGGACATAAGACATTGTGACTGATCAGAGGAGGGGGGACATATGACATAGTGACTGATCAGGGGAGGGGGGGACAGATGACATAGAGACTGATCAGAGGAGGGGGGACATATGACAGTGACCAGAGGAGGGGGGGCATAGAACATAGTGACTGATCAGAGGAGGGGGGACATATAACATAGTGACTGATCAGAGGAGGGGGGACATATGACATAGTGACTGATCAGAGAAGGGGGGACATATGACATAGTGACTGATCAGAGGAGGGGGGGGACATATGACATAGTGACCGATCAGAGGAGGGGGGGGGACATGTGACATAGAGACTGATCAGGGGAGGGGGGACATATGACATAGAGACTGATCAGAGGAGGGGGGGGACATATGACATAGTGACTGATCAGAGGAGGAGGGGGACATTTGACATAGTGACTGATCAGAGGAGGGGGGAACAGATAACATAGTGACTGATCAGAGAAGAGGGGGGCATATGACATAGTGACTGATCAGAGGAGGGTGGGGGACATATGACATAGTGACTGAACAGAGGAATGGGGCATATAACAGTGACTGATCAGAGGACGGGGGGACATATGACATAGTGGCTGATCAGGGGAGGGGGGGACATATGACATAGTGACTGATCAGAAGAGGGAGGCATATAACATAGTGACTGATCAGAGGAGGGGGGGACATATGACATAGTGACTGATCAGAGGAGGGGGGCTTATAACAGTGACTGAGCAGAGGACGGGGGGACATTTGACATAGTGACTGATCAGGGGAGGGGGGGACATATGACATAGTGACTGATCAGGGGAGGGGGGACATATGACATAGTGACTGATCAGGGGAGGGGGGGACATATGACATAGTGACTGATCAGAGGAGGGGGGGACATGTGACATAGTGACTGATCAGAGGAGGGGGGGCATATAACATAATGACTGATCAGAGGAGGGGGGGACATGTGACATAGTGACTGATCAGAGGAGGGGGACATGTGACATAGTGACTGATCAGAGGAGGGGGGGACATATGACATAGTGACTGATCAGAGGAGGGGGGGCATATAACATAATGACTGATCAGAGGAGGGGGGGACATGTGACATAGTGACTGATCAGAGGAGGGGGACATGTGACATAGTGACTGATCAGGGGAGGGGGGGGACATGTGACATAGTGACTGATCAGAGGAGGGGGACATGTGACATAGTGACTGATCAGGGGAGGGGGGGACATGTGACATAGTGACTGATCAGAGGAGGGGGACATATGACATAGTGACTGATCAGAGGAGGAGGGCATATAACATAATGACTGATCAGAGGAGGGGGGGGACATATGACATAGTGACTGATCAGAGGGGGAGGGGGGGGGGGACATATGACATAGTAACTGATCAGAGGGGGGACTTTTTAAATTTCCCACAAGGTCTGGTCAGATACATTGTTTATCCACAAGGTCTGGTCAGATACATTGTTTCTCTACAAGGTCTGGTCAGATACATTGTTTCCTTACAAGGTCTGGTCAGATACATTGTTTCCTTACAAGGTCTGGTCAGATACATTGTTTCTCTACAAGGTCTGGTCAGATACATTGTTTATCCACAAGGTCTGGTCAGATACATTGTTTCCCTACAAGGTCTGGTCAGATACATTGTTTCCCTACAAGGTCTGGTCAGATACATTGTTTCTCTACAAGGTCTGGTCAGATACATTGTTTATCCACAAGGTCTGGTCAGATACATTGTTTCCCTACAAGGTCTGGTCAGATACATTGTTTCCCTACAAGGTCTGGTCATATACATTGTTTCCCTACAAGGTCTGGTCAGATACATTGTTTATCTACAAGGTCTGGTCAGATACATTGTTTCTCTACAAGGTCTGGTCAGATACATTGTTTCCCCACAAGATCTGGTCAGATAGATTGTTTCCCTACAAGGTCTGGTCAGATACATTGTTTCTCTACAAGGTCTGGTCAGATACATTGTTTATCTACAAGGTCTGATCAGATACATTGTTTCCTTACAAGGTCTGGTCAGATACATTGTTTCCCTCCAAGGTCTGATCAGATACATTGTTTCCTTACAAGGTCTGGTCAGATACATTGTTTCCCTACAAGGTCTGGTCAGATACATTGTTTATCCACAAGGTCTGGTCAGATACATTGTTTCTCTACAAGGTTTGGTCAGATACATTGTTTCCCTACAAGGTCAGGTCAGATACATTGTTTCTCTGCAAGGTCTGGTCAGATACATTGTTTCTCTACAAGGTCTGGTCAGATACATTGTTTCTCTACAAGGTCTGGTCAGATACATTGTTTCTCTACAAGGTCTGGTCAGATACATTGTTTCTCTACAAGGTCTGGTCAGATACATTGTTTCTCTACAAGGTCTGGTCAGATACATTGTTTCTCTACAAGGTCTGGTCAGATACATTGTTTCTCTACAAGGTCTGGTCAGATACATTGTTTCCCTACAAGGTCTGGTCAGATACATTGTTTCTCTGCAAGGTCTGGTCAGATACATTGTTTCTCTACAAGGTCTGGTCAGATACATTGTTTCCTTACAAGGTCTGGTCAGATACATTGTTTCTCTACAAGGTCTGGTCAGATACATTGTTTATCTACAAGGTCTGGTCAGATACATTGTTTCCCTACAAGGTCTGGTCAGATACATTGTTTATCCACAAGGTCTGGTCAGATACATTGTTTCCCTACAAGGTCTGGTCAGATACATTGTTTCTCTACAAGGTCTGGTCAGATACATTGTTTCCCTACAAGGTCTGGTCAGATACATTGTTTCTCTACAAGGTCTGGTCAGATACATTGTTTCCCTACAAGGTCTGGTCAGATACATTGTTTCCTTACAAGGTCTGGTCAGATACATTGTTTATCTACAAGGTCTGGTCAGATACATTGTTTCCCTACAAAGTCTGGTCAGATACATTGTTTCCCTACAAGGTTTGGTCAGATACATTGTTTATCCACAAGGTCTGGTCAGATACATTGTTTCCCTACAAGGTCTGGTCAGATACATTGTTTATCCACAAGGTCTGGTCAGATACATTGTTTCCCTACAAGGTCTGGTCAGATACATTGTTTCTCTACAAGGTCTGGTCAGATACATTGTTTCCCTACTAGGTCTGGTCAGATACATTGTTTATCCACAAGGTCTGGTCAGATACATTGTTTATCCACAAGGTCTGGTCAGATACATTGTTTCCCTACAAGGTCTGGTCAGATACATTGTTTATCCACAAGGTCTGGTCAGATACATTGTTTATCCACAAGGTCTGGTCAGATACATTGTTTCCCTACAAGGTCTGGTCAGATACATTGTTTCCCTACAAGGTCTGGTCAGATACATTGTTTATCTACAAGGTCTGGTCAGATACATTGTTTCTCTACAAGGTCTGGTCAGATACATTGTTTCCCTACAAGGTCTGGTCAGATACATTGTTTCCCTACAAGGTCTGGTCAGATACATTGTTTCTCTACAAGGTCTGGTCAGATACATTGTTTCCCTACAAGGTCTGGTCAGATACATTGTTTATCCGCAAGGTCTGGTCAGATACATTGTTTCCCTACAAGGTCTGGTCAGATACATTGTTTCTCTACAAGGTCTGGTCAGATACATTGTTTCCCTACTAGGTCTGGTCAGATACATTGTTTATCCACAAGGTCTGGTCAGATACATTGTTTATCCACAAGGTCTGGTCAGATACATTGTTTCCCTACTATGTCTGGTCAGATACATTGTTTCCCTACAAGGTCTGGTCAGATACATTGTTTCCCTACAAGGTCTGGTCAGATACATTGTTTCCCTACAAGGTCTGGTCAGATACATTGTTTATCCACAAGGTCTGGTCAGATACATTGTTTATCCACAAGGTCTGGTCAGATACATTGTTTCCCTACAAGGTCTGGTCAGATACATTGTTTCCCTACAAGGTCTGGTCAGATACATTGTTTATCTACAAGGTCTGGTCAGATACATTGTTTCTCTACAAGGTCTGGTCAGATACATTGTTTCCCTACAAGGTCTGGTCAGATACATTGTTTCCCTACAAGGTCTGGTCAGATACATTGTTTCTCTACAAGGTCTGGTCAGATACATTGTTTATCCACAAGGTCTGGTCAGATATATTGTTTCTCTACAGGGTCTGGTCAGATACATTGTTTCTCTACAAGGTCTGGTCAGATGCATTGTTTATCCACAAGGTCTGGTCAGATACATTGTTTATCCACAAGGTCTGGTCAGATACATTGTTTCTCTACAAGGTCTGGTCAGATACATTGTTTCTCTACTAGGTCTGGTCAGATACATTGTTTATCCACAAGGTCTGGTCAGATACATTGTTTATCCACAAGGTCTGGTCAGATACATTGTTTCCCTACAAGGTCTGGTCAGATACATTGTTTCCCGACAAGGTCTGGTCAGATACATTGTTTTCTCTACAAGGTCTGGTCAGATACATTGTTTATCCACAAGGTCTGGTCAGATACATTGTTTCCCTACAAGGTCTGGTCAGATACATTGTTTCCCGACAAGGTCTGGTCAGATACATTGTTTTCTCTACAAGGTCTGGTCAGATACATTGTTTATCCACAAGGTCTGGTCAGATACATTGTTTATCCACAAGGTCTGGTCAGATACATTGTTTCCCTACAAGGTCTGGTCAGATACATTGTTTCCCGACAAGGTCTGGTCAGATACATTGTTTTCTCTACAAGGTCTGGTCAGATACATTGTTTATCCACAAGGTCTGGTCAGATACATTGTTTCTCTACAAGGTCTGGTCAGATACATTGTTTCTCTACAAGGTCTGGTCAGATACATTGTTTACCTACAAGGTTTGGTCAGATACATTGGGGGGTATTTATGAAGCATTTAACCCTTGTTTTCTTGGGTAAAATCAATATTGTGGTTGTGATTGTGTTTTTTGTGATTTTTCTTATACGCACATTCATTTGGCTGTGGTATACGTGTTTTGATTTGGGTTTTTGCAGTAGTCAGGAATTTATGAAAATGCGACTTTTTTTTTTTTTTTTTTTTTTTTTAAAGGTGCAAAATTTGGCGCAACCAATTAAAAATGCCACAAGTCACCAGCATAAAAAAAGTGGGATAAAAACACACATTACAAAAATTTGTTGAAGTTTCTCATTAATATAAGCAAATCCCTTTGTTATTTGAAATAGATATGTAAATTTTTTTTTTTTTAAATTTATAAACATTTTCTAATATGATTAGGATGGACATGTTTACAAGTCTGGATACTTGGTACAATGAAGTTTACAAACTGAACTTGTTTACAGGTTTATCCAAATTATTACTTTAAAATTAAAATTACTACGTTTTTACGGATGCAAATTAGACACCTTTTGTAATATGTTTGTTTTACAATTTTCTAGTAGTTTATAAAAAAAAAAAAAAAAAAAACGGCTCATCAGAATCCCCATACCTACTGGGACACTAACCAGTCCTGCAGCAGCCACAGGCTTGTCCATGAGTCATGGACAAGAGAAGACTCATGGACAAGGCAGCATGAGCAGGTGAGCAGGTGCACCAATCACATCCCACCCCCACAAGGGACATGCCCAGTCCCACCCCCACAAGGGACACGCCCCCTTCCCCTCATCAGATTTATAACCCTGTGAGCTGATGAAAACATTTTAAATAAAATGTAAAATAAAGGACATTCACAATGAAGCTACTAAACCGCCCCGATGTAACGTATAAGGTATCACCTCTGAAAGAGAACTGAACTGAAAGGTGGGTAAATTCACACATATGACATTTTTTCAAATTGCACCAAATTTATAGCCTGACTTGCGCACTTTTGTAAATTTGGTGCAGTGAGTTAAAAAACCACCCATGAAAAAAGTAAAAAAAAACACACCCCAGCCATTATTCGTAAATACCCCCCATTGTTTCTCCGGATTTTTCTACAAGGTCTGGCCCTACTTAGGCTGCATTCACACCTCGTTTTCAGCCTACGGTTGCCAGATCTGGCTGGGGGAGGGGAAAACTGGGCACTCCCGTACCCCAGCCGGACCTACTACGGTTTTAGGTCCGGTCACAAAATCCGATAGGGATAAAAAATGAGCCGACCAAAGTCACCGTTTCACTCCGGTCGGCTCATTGAAGGAAATGGATTTCAGTGCCGGTCCGGCTGGGGTACAGGAGAGCCCAGTTTTCCCCTCTCCCAGCTGGATCCGGCAACCGTAGGCTAAAAACGAGGTGTGAATGCAGCCTAAGTCGTATACATATAGTCAAGTCTCACTGGGGCAGAAAATCAGAAGACGTCCGTCCATCCGGTGAGACCCTCATTCACTCGTCTACTCGAGGGGCCCGAGAGAGAGGGAAGATGGCCTGTAAGAGGCCCGAACCGATATAGACACAGGAGCCAAGTGTCACAGGAGCCGACTGTCTAGTGGGATTACGCATGAAGGCAGAGCATCTGACCCACTTGGTGGAAACACCAAGAATCATTCGCAGAGGAAAGGAGAATTGTAGCCTTACAGCAGTGCTTCCTAACCAGGGTGCCTCCAGAGGTTGCAAAACTACAATTCCCAGCATGCCTGGACAGCCAACGGCTGTCCGGGCATGCTGAGAGTTGTATTTTTGCAACAGCTGGAGTGGCACTGGTTGGGAAACTCTGCCCTATAATACACAAAATTCATCAAATTGACCACCAAACCATTCGACCTATACATGGAATGAAGCCAAATAAACAAAACAAGCTTAGTATTAGAGCCAAAAATAACTGATAGGGGTCACTTATCCAAAGACTGGAGAAGTTCCCTACATTGAGTACGTATTGTTACTTGAAGCATTATAGTTTGGTCATATTTCAGGTTTTTGAGCACTGTGTCGAGAGTTAACCTGGCCACGTTGTGGACAAGGACAAACACAGCACTTCTACGTCTTCATGTAAGGATATACATGCAAGGATAACATATCAGTACTTCAATCTTTTCCTTGTCCATTGTAAGAACACTATTGTTACTGAAAAGGCATTATAGTTTGACTATATTTCAGGTTTTTGAGCACCGCGTCGAGAGTTTACCTGGCCATATTGTGAACAAGGACAGACACAGCTCTTCTACGTCTTCATGTCAGGATATACATCACATATGTTTAACATATAAGTACTTCAATCCATTCCCTGTCTTGTTTATCTCATTGTCCAGTGTAAGAACACTATTGTTTCTGATGAGGCATTATAGTTTGACTATATTCCAGGTTTTTGAGCACCGCGCCAAAAGTTAACCTGGCCACATTGTGGACAAGGACAAACACAGCTCTTGTACGTCTTCATGTCAGGATATACATCACATATGTATAATATATTAGTACTTCAATCCTTTCCTTGTTCTGTTTATCTTATTGTCTTTTATTGTTCCTTGTTGTATTATTATATATTGTATGCAAAGTTTTTGAGCACCGGGTCATTAAGTTAACTTTACCGCATGGTGGACAAGGACAGACTTGGGTCTTCTACGTCTTTATGTAAGGACATACATCACATATCATTACATCCATCCATTACTTGTCTGGTTTATTTGACCATTGTAAGAAAATTAATGGACTTGGTGCATTATGGGATGATTATATTTGAGTTTTTTAAGCACTGGATGCATTGTGGACAAGGACAGACTCAGCTCTTCTACGTCTTCATGTAAGGATATACATCACATATGTATTGTCCATTATTGTTCCTTGGTGCATTATGGGATGATTATATTTGAGTTTTTTAAGCACTGGATGCATTGCTGGCAAGGACAGACTCAGCTCTTCTACGTCTTCATGTAAGGATATACATCACATATGTATTGTCCATTATTGTTCCTTGGTGCATTATGGGATGATTATATGCAAGGTTTTTGAGCACTGAGTCCCTAAGTTAGCTCTGCTGTACAGTGGACAAGGACAAACTCAGCTCTTCTACATCAGTATCAGTACTTTATTCCATTCCGGTCTACAAATCCCAGTGTGGATGTATGAAAAAAAAAAAACATGTAAGAGCTCTGGTCATGTAGCGTGGAAAATGAACTGTGATGTTCTTGAAAGCCTTGCAAGAAATTGTTAAATGTTTGTTGGGTCTCTGTGGAGCTGTGAGCCAGGGCCGGGTGGAGAGAAGGATTGTGGGAGCAGTCAGGCGAGTGATGCGAAGTGAAAGGCACAAATGCTCCCGTTCCCGTAACATCAATCAGGAGTGGGTCTGGTGTCTGGGGACTTGTACCAGCAGTTAGTGGGAAAAGGAGGTGATATCAGCACCAAGAGGTCGGGGTCATCTGAGCACTCCATATCTAATAGACCCCCCAACCAACACATGGGGGTCACTACACAGATACGTGACCGATGACCTACAGCTGTAATGGTGATATATCGCTCTTCAGAGCCACGAGAAGGAAATGGATGAAAATCTTTCTAAATCCCAATTTCGGCTAAATTTATAAACAGCAAAACAGCATACTGTAAACACCGGTGAAATGTATAGGTCTTTATTAAAGTCAACCTGTTAATAAAAAACTTTTGACATGACCTAGGAACAGGTGAAAAGTTTAGAGTGCTTAGACCCTGATGTAAGAAGGGTAAGAAGTGTGCTGCCTCAAGCTTCTCTCCTCACTCCATAAGCCCCATAGATTTACTTTATGAGCCCGCCCAGGTCACGTGACACAGAGTCGGCAGAGAACGAGATTGTGATCGGTTGGGGTCTGAACACTGGCATCAGAGGCATAACTATAGGGGGTGCAGAGGTAACAGTCACATGGGGGCCCTGGTGCTTAAGGGGGCTCGAAGGCACCTCAGCCATATAACAAAACATCAGTACAGTGGTCCCCCAACATACGATGGCCCCCACATATGATCATTGTTGAAGGCAGCATCAACATATGATGCTTCTGTGTGTCGGGGCCATCCCAAAAACGGCTATCCGGCAGCGCTGACTGCTTCAGCTGCCGCAGGATAGCCATTTAATGTGCCCCATGTGCCCCACTGAATGAAACTTAAACGTCCCCGACCCCCCATCCCGTCATTTTGCCGCTCCTCTGCTGCCACTTCCCTGCGCCTTTGCTCTCTTTTGCCGCCATCACTATGTCTTTGCTGCCCTGCACCGTCATTCTCCATCGGCCACGTGATGACGGCAATGGAGAACAACGCCAGGGCAGCGGTGACATAGTGATACGGCATCAGAGGAGCGGCAAAGAGATGGGCCGGAGCGGCAGGGACACGTGAGTATCATTGCACATATCATTGGAACGAATCCCTCAACATACGATGGTCCGCCTGGAACCAATTACCATCGTATGTTCAGGGCCACTGTATTATAAATGGCGCACAGAAGACAAGGGGTCCTGTTATAGATTTTGCCTTCAGGCCCTGAAACTTCAAGTTACACCTAAAATGTATGAGGCCCCATAGCAAATATCGATACAGACCCCTATTATGGTGTCTAATTTAGCTCCCCAGAACAGAAAAGTCTAATTTACATTTCCCCATTGCTTCTCATGACCCATTGGTCAACCCCCCCACCCCCTCCATTAATTTTCTGACAATGCAGATAACTGTTGTGTGGAGTTCTGCAATGTTTCCTAGAAACTGGAGCAATCAGGTTGGGGCCCCCTCTCTCCAGGGGCCCCATAGTAGCCGCATCGTCTTCCCTGTGGTACATTCTCCCTTGTTAGTGGAACAACTCCAGTTTTCTACGGGTGTCGTAGTAAAATAAAAGCTAAACAAATTCTACATTTTCAACTAAAGGGCTATGGGCCACAAATATCCGTACAGGCCTTATTTCACTGTAACCACATACAATCATTGAGGACTATTTACAATAGTAAATAGCCTACAAACCTTGTCTCTTTAAGTCATGAATGTAAAAACTTTATTAAACATATCAGCCTTAGGTCATCTCCGCTCCTCTGGGCTCTCTGACCGGTCGGTGTCAGATTGGATTTGCCTATGCTGCACATTCTCATTTGGATTAATTTATCGTAGCCTTTTTCGGGGTTAACCTTCCCGTGTTTGATCTTTATAATGACACCTAGGACAGGTATATAAGCTCAGGCTCGTATGACATCCAGCCAGGTCATCCCCTGAGGAAGCAAGCCACTGAAAGGTGCGTTGGGGCAGAACATATGTGGTCGGTATCCAGACATTTGTTATGTATTTAAAGCGGTACTCCGCTGCTCAGCCTTTTGGAACAAAATGTTCGGAACGCTTAGAGCCGGAGCTGGGAGCTCGTTATGTCATAGCCCCGCCCCTCATTATGTCACGCCTCACCCCCTCAATGCAAGTCTATGGGAGGGGGCGTGGCGGCTGCCACGCCCCCTCCAATAGACTTGCATTGAGGGGGTGGAGCGTGACGTCATGAGGGGTGGGGCTATGATGTCACCAGCTCCTGCCGCCGGCTCTAAGCATTCGGAACATTTTGTTCCAAATGCTGGCTGAGCCACGGAGTACCCCTTTAACCCATTATTGTATATTCTCCATACGCAGCTCCATTTTATTGATTTTATGTGGCTCTTATGATATATGTGTAATATAATTTCCATTCATGACACGTCGAGCTGTGTCTGTAGGTGACGTATTTTACAGTACAGGCTTATTAAAGCAGCGGTGAAGGCTACGTGTACAGTTCACCGCCATCATATCATCAGAGGAGAAGTCTGGACCCTGGGAACAGATGTAGCCGAGCTGGATGTGTGGGAAGATAAGAGCGACGTGAACGAGCGGCGGCCTGGATCTCCGTCTATCACGCGTATCGCGGTGCGTGGAGTAACGCTCTGAGATCTGGGATATCCGTCTGCAGGCTGCAGCTACGCTAACCTGGCCAAGCACGGAGTTGATCAGAGATGGCAGGGGAAGGCTCGGATACATCTTACCCTACACTACGAGCAGTCATTTTCATGTATCACAGAGTAGAGAGAGTCTCCATGTCTGATCCTTATATCCTCAGGGGATTAAAAGGGTAAAACAGGAAACAAAGTAACGTGTACAACTTGCTTGGTGATTTTAACGCTCTATATGAAACCATGAGTAAGGATCTTACAGGTCCGAAACCCGTCAGGTTATGCGCTTCTCCTATGTCTTATATTGTTGCTGCTATTTGGTGTCATTTTATTATGACCAGTGGGGGGGCTGGGGATGTCTGACCTCTGGGGTCTCCCATGATCTTGAGAATTAAGGGGACGCAGTGCTGTGGTCTAACCACCTGTCTATGGAAGTGAATGGGGCTGGCTGCAGTTCCCTGCTCAGGCTGGGAGTGGTGCTGTGCAGGAAAAAAAACTTAAAAAAGGGGCGTAGTGATACACTTAGGCTACAAGAAACAAAGAAAGTCCTGGCCATGGCACAGTTGACTGCTAGCACTAATTTGAAGCATACATCACTCCTGCCGACTAAATACTATATTATACCACACTATACTAAACTATACTACTGGACCACACTATACTATACTCCTGGACCATCCTATACCATAATATACTTTATTACTATACTATACTCCTGGACCATCCTATACCATAATGTACTTTATTACTATACTATACTCCTGGACCATCCTATACCATAATATACTTTATTACTATACTATACTCCTGGACCACATTTTACTATGATATACATTACTACTACACTATACTACTGGACCATCCTATACCTTAATGTACTTTATTACTATACTATACTATTGGACCATACTATACTATGATATACATTACTACTATACTATACTATACTACTGGACCACACTATACTATACTATACTACTGGACCACACTATACTATACTATACTACTGGACCACACTATACTATACTACTGGACCACAATATACTATACTACTGGGCCACACTATACTATACTATACTACTGGACCACACTATACTATACTACTGGACCACAATATACTATACTACTGGGCCACACTATACTATACTATAGTACTGGACCACACTATACTATACTATGATATACATTACTACTATACTATACTATGATATACATTACTACTATACTACACTATACTATACTACTGGACCATACTATACTATGATATACATTACTACTATACTATACTATGATATACATTACTACTATACTACACTATACTATACTACTGGACCATACTATACTATGATATACATTACTACTATACTATACTATGATATACATTACTACTATACTATACTATGATATACATTACTACTATACTATACTATGATATACATTACTACTACACTATACTATGATATACATTACTACTATACTATACTATGATATACATTACTACTATACTATACTATGATATACATTACTACTATACTATACTATACTACTGGACCATACAATACTATGATATACATTACTACTATACTATACTATGGTATACATTACTACTACACTATACTATACTATACTATGGTATACATTACTACTACACTATACTATACTATACTATGGTATACATTACTACTACACTATACTATACTATGATATACATCACTACTACACTATACTATACTACTGGACCATACTATACTATGATATACATTACTACTATACTATACTATGATATACATTACTACTATACTACACTATACTACTGGACCACACTATACTATACTATACTATACTACTGGACCACACTATACTATACTCCTGGACCATCCTATACCATAATATACTTTATTACTATACTATACTCCTGGACCATCCTATACCATAATGTACTTTATTACTATACTATACTACTGGACCATCCTATACCATAATGTACTTTATTACTATACTATACTACTGGACCACACTATACTATACTCCTGGACCATCCTATACCATAATATACTTTATTACTATACTATACTCCTGGACCATCCTATACCATAATGTACTTTATTACTATACTATACTACTGGACCATCCTATACCATAATATACTTTATTACTATACTATACTCCTGGACCACATTATACTATTATATACATTACTACTATACTATACTACTGGACCATCCTATACCATGATGTACTTTCTTACTATACTATACTACTGGACCATCCTATACCATTATGTTCTTTATTACTATACTATACTACTGGACCATCCTATACCATAATGTACTTTATTACTATACTATACTACTGGACCATACTATACTATTATATACATTACTACTATACTATACTACTGGACCATCCTATACCATGATGTACTTTCTTACTATACTATACTACTGGACCATACTATACTATGATATACATTACTACTATACTATACTACGGTATACATTACTACTACACTATACTATACTATGATATACATTACTACTACACTATACTATACTACTGGACCACACTATACTATGATATACATTACTACTACACTATACTATGCTGAACTATACTACTAGACCATACTATACTATACTACTGGACCATCCTACACCATAATATACTTTATTACTATACTATACTACTGGACCACATTATACTATGATATACATTACTACTACACTATACTATACTACTGGACCATACTATACTATACTACTGGACCATCCTATACAATCATATACTTTATTACTATACTATACTACTGGACCACATTATACTATGATATACATTACTACTACACTATACTTCTGGACCATACTATACTATACTACTGGATCATCCTACACCATAATGTACTTTATTACTATACTATACTACTGGATCATCCTACACCATAATGTACTTTATTACTATACTATACTACTGGATCATCCTACACCATAATATACTTATACTATACTACTGGACCATCCTATACCATAATATACTTTATTACTATACTATACTACTGGACCACACTATACTATGATATACTTTACTACTATACTATACTATGCTGTACTATACTACTAGACCATACTATACTATACTATACTATGCTGTACTGTACTACTGGACCATACTATACTATACTACTGGACCATCCTACACCATAATATACTTTATTACTATACTATACTACAGGACCACATTATACTATGATATACATTACTATTACACTATACTATACTACTGGACCATACTATACTATACTACTGGACCACACTATACTATACTACTGGACCACACTATACTATACTATACTACTGGACCACACTATACTATACTACTGGACCACACTATACTATACTATACTACTGGACCACACTATACTATACTATACTACTGGACCACACTATACTATACTATACTACTGGACCACACTATACTATGGTATACTTTACTGCTATACTATACTATACTACTGGACCACACTATACTATACTATACTACTGGACCACACTATACTATACTACTGGACCACACTATACTATACTACTGGACCACACTATACTATACTATACTACTGGACCACACTATACTATACTACTGGACCACAATATACTATACTACTGGACCACACTATACTATACTATAGTACTGGACCACACTATACTATACTATACTACTGGACCACACTATACTATACTACTGGACCACACTATACTATACTATACTACTGGACCACACTATACTATGGTATACTTTACTGCTATACTATACTATACTACTGGACCACAATATACTATACTATAGTACTGGACCACACTATACTACACTATACTACTGGACCACACTATACTACACTATACTATACTACTGGACCACACTATACTATACTATACTATACTACTGGACCACACTATACTATGGTATACTTTACTGCTATACTATACTATACTACTGGACCACACTATACTATACTATAATACTGGACCACACTATACTATACTACTGGACAACACTATACTATACTATACTACTGGACCACACTATACTATACTACTGGACCACACTATACTATATTATACTACTGGATCACACTATACTATACTATACTACTGGACCACAATATACTATACTACTGGACCACACTATACTATATTATACTACTGGATCACACTATACTATACTATACTATACTACTGGACCACAATATACTATACTACTGGACCACAATATACTACACTATACTACTGGACCACAATATACTATACTACTGGACCACACTATACTATACTATACTATACTACTGGATCACACTATACTATACTACTGGACCACAATATACTATACTACTGGACCACACTATACTATATTATACTACTGGATCACACTATACTATACTATACTACTGGACCACAATATACTATAGTACTGGACCACACTATACTATACTACTGGACCACACTATACTATACTATAGTACTGGACCACACTATACTATGGTATACTTTACTGCTATACTATACTATACTACTGGACCACACTATACTATACTATACTACTGGACCACACTATATTAAGGTATACTTTACTACTATACTATACTATACTACTGGACCACACTATACTATGGTCTACTTTACTACTATACTATACTATACTATACTACTGGACCACACTATACTATGGTATACTTTTCTGCTATACTATACTATACTACTGGACCACACTATACTATGGTATACTTTACTGCTATACTATACTATACTACTGGACCACACTATACTATACTATACTACTGGACCACACTATACTATACTACTGGACCACACTATACTATACTATACTACTGGACCACACTATACTATACTACTGGACCACAATATACTATACTACTGGACCACACTATACTATACTATAGTACTGGACCACACTATACTATACTATACTACTGGACCACACTATACTATACTACTGGACCACACTATACTATACTATACTACTGGACCACACTATACTATACTACTGGACCACAATATACTATACTACTGGACCACACTATACTATACTATAGTACTGGACCACACTATACTATACTATACTACTGGACCACACTATACTATACTACTGGACCACACTATACTATACTATACTACTGGACCACACTATACTATACTATACTACTGGACCACACTATACTATGGTATACTTTACTGCTATACTATACTATACTACTGGACCACAATATACTATACTATAGTACTGGACCACACTATACTACACTATACTACTGGACCACACTATACTACACTATACTATACTACTGGACCACACTATACTATACTATACTACTGGACCACACTATACTATAGTATACTTTACTGCTATACTATACTATACTACTGGACCACACTATACTATACTATACTACTGGACCACAATATACTATACTATAGTACTGGACCACACTATACTAAACTACTGGACCACACTATATTATGGTATACTTTACTACTATACTATACTACTGGACCACACTATATTATGGTATACTTTAATACTATACTATACTACTGGACCACACTATATTATGGTATACTTTAATACTATACTATACTACTGGACCACACTATATTATGGTATACTTTACTATTATACTATACTATACTACTGGACCACACTATACTATACTATACTACTGGACCACACTATACTATACTATACTACTGGACCACACTATACTATACTATAGTACTGGACCACACTATACTATACTACTGGACCACAATATACTATACTACTGGACCACACTATACTATACTATACTACTGGACCACACTATACTATACTATACTACTGGACCACACTATACTATACTATACTACTGTACCACACTATACTATACTATACTACTGGACCACACTATACTATACTATAGTACTGGACCACACTATACTATACTATAGTACTGGACCACACTATACTATACTATACTACTGGACCACACTATACTATACTATAGTACTGGACCACACTATACTATACTATACTACTGGACCACACTATATTATGGTATACTTTACTACTATACTATACTATACTACTGGACCACACTATACTATAGTACTGGACCACACTATACTATACTATAGTACTGTACCACACTATACCACACTATACTACTGTACCACACTATACTATACTACTGGATCACACTATACTATACTACTGGACCACACTATATTATATTATACTACTGGATCACACTATACTATACTATACTACTGGACCACACTATACTATGGTATACTTTACTGCTATACTATACTATACTACTGGACCACACTATACTATACTATACTACTGGACCACACTATACTATACTATACTACTGGACCACACTATACTATACTATAGTACTGGACCACACTATACTATACTATACTACTGGACCACACTATACTATACTATACTACTGGACCACACTATATTATGGTATACTTTACTACTATACTATACTATACTACTGGACCACACTATACTATGGTATACTTTTCTGCTATACTATACTATACTACTGGACCACACTATACTATACTACTGGACCACACTATACTATACTATACTACTGGACCACAATATACTATACTATAGTACTGGCCCACACTATACTATACTACTGGACCACACTATATTATGGTATACTTTACTACTATACTATACTACTGGACCACACTATATTATGGTATACTTTACTACTATACTATACTACTGGACCACACTATATTATGGTATACTTTACTATTATACTATACTATACTACTGGACCACACTATATTATGGTATACTTTACTATTATACTATACTATACTACTGGACCACACTATACTATACTACTGGACCACACTATACTATGGTATACTTTACTGCTATACTATACTATACTACTGGACCACACTATACTATACTATACTACTGGACCACAGTATACTATACTATAGTACTGGCCCACACTATACTATACTACTGGACCACACTATATTATGGTATACTTTACTACTATACTATACTACTGGACCACACTATATTATGGTATACTTTACTACTATACTATACTACTGGACCACACTATATTATGGTATACTTTACTATTATACTATACTATACTACTGGACCACACTATATTATGGTATACTTTACTATTATACTATACTATACTACTGGACCACACTATACTATACTACTGGACCACACTATATTATGGTATACTTTACTATTATACTATACTATACTACTGGACCACACTATACTATACTATACTACTGGACCACAGTATACTATACTATAGTACTGGCCCACACTATACTATACTACTGGACCACACTATATTATGGTATACTTTACTACTATACTATACTACTGGACCACACTATATTATGGTATACTTTACTACTATACTATACTATACTACTGGACCACACTATATTATGGTATACTTTAATACTATACTATACTACTGGACCACACTATATTATGGTATACTTTACTATTATACTATACTATACTACTGGACCACACTATACTATACTACTGGACCACACTATACTATGGTATACTTTACTGCTATACTATACTATACTACTGGACCACACTATACTATACTATACTACTGGACCACAGTATACTATACTATAGTACTGGCCCACACTATACTATACTACTGGACCACACTATATTATGGTATACTTTACTACTATACTATACTACTGGACCACACTATATTATGGTATACTTTACTACTATACTATACTATACTACTGGACCACACTATATTATGGTATACTTTAATACTATACTATACTACTGGACCACACTATATTATGGTATACTTTACTATTATACTATACTATACTACTGGACCACACTATACTATACTACTGGACCACACTATACTATACTATACTACTGGACCACACTATACTATACTATAGTACTGGACCACACTATACTATACTATACTACTGGACCACACTATACTATACTATAGTACTGGACCACACTATACTATACTATAGTACTGGACCACACTATACTATACTACTGGACCACACTATACTATACTATAGTACTGGACCACACTATACTATGGTATACTTTACTGCTATACTATACTATACTACTGGACCACACTATATTATGGTATACTTTACTACTATACTATACTATACTACTGGACCACACTATACTATAGTACTGGACCACACTATACTATACTACTGGACCACACTATACTATACTACTGGACCACACTATATTATATTATACTACTGGATCACACTATACTATACTACTGGACCACACTATACTATAGTATACTTTACTGCTATACTATACTATACTACTGGACCACACTATACTATACTATACTACTGGACCACACTATACTACACTATACTACTGTACCACACTATACTACTGTACCACACTATACTATACTACTGGACCACAATATACTATACTACTGGACCACACTATACTATACTACTGGACCACACTATACTATGGTATACTTTACTGCTATACTATACTATACTACTGGACCACACTATACTATACTATACTACTGGACCACAATATACTATACTATAGTACTGGACCACACTATACTATACTACTGGACCACACTATATTATGGTATACTTTACTACTATACTATACTACTGGACCACACTATATTATGGTATACTTTAATACTATACTATACTACTGGACCACACTATATTATGGTATACTTTACTATTATACTATACTATACTACTGGACCACACTATACTATACTATACTACTGGACCACACTATACTATACTATAGTACTGGACCACACTATACTATACTATAGTACTGGACCACAATATACTATACTACTGGACCACACTATACTATACTATACTACTGGACCACACTATACTATACTATAGTACTGGACCACACTATACTATACTATACTACTGGACCACACTATACTATACTATAGTACTGGACCACACTATACTATACTACTGGACCACACTATATTATGGTATACTTTACTACTATACTATACTATACTACTGGACCACACTATACTATAGTACTGGACCACACTATACTATACTACTGGACCACACTATATTATATTATACTACTGGACCACACTATACTATACTATACTACTGGACCACACTATACTATACTATAGTACTGGACCACACTATACTATACTACTGGACCACACTATATTATGGTATACTTTACTGCTAAACTATACTATACTACTGGACCACACTATACTATACTATACTACTGGACCACACTATATTATGGTATACTTTACTACTATACTATACTATACTACTGGACCACACTATATTATGGTATACTTTACTACTATACTATACTATACTACTGGACCACACTATACTATGGTATACTTTACTACTATACTATACTATACTACTGGACCACACTATACTATGGTATACTTTTCTGCTATACTATACTATACTACTGGACCACACTATACTATACTACTGGACCACACTATACTATGGTATACTTTACTGCTATACTGGACCACACTATACTATACTATAGTACTGGACCACACTATACTATACTACTGGACCACACTATACTATACTATACTACTGGACCACACTATACTATGGTATACTTTACTGCTATACTGGACCATACTATACTATACTATACTACTGGACCACACTATACTATGGTATACTTTACTGCTATACTGGACCACACTATACTATACTATAGTACTGGACCACACTATACTATACTACTGGACCACACTATACTATACTATACTACTGGACCACACTATACTATACTATACTACTGGACCACACTATACTATACTATACTACTGGACCACACTATACTATACTATAGTACTGGACCACACTATACTATACTATAGTACTGGACCACACTATACTATACTATACTACTGGACCACACTATACTATACTATACTACTGGACCACACTATACTATACTATAGTACTGGACCACACTATACTATACTATACTACTGGACCACACTATACTATACTATAGTACTGGACCACACTATACTATACTATACTACTGGACCACACTATACTATACTACTGGACCACACTATACTATACTATACTACTGGACCACACTATACTATACTATAGTACTGGACCACACTATATTATGGTATACTTTACTGCTATACTATACTACTGGACCACACTATATTATGGTATACTTTACTACTATACTATACTATACTACTGGACCACACTATACTATAGTACTGGACCACACTATACTATACTACTGGACCACACTATACTATACTACTGGACCACACTATATTATATTATACTACTGGATCACACTATACTATACTACTGGACCACACTATACTATAGTATACTTTACTGCTATACTATACTATACTACTGGACCACACTATACTATACTATACTATACTACTGGACCACACTATACTACACTATACTACTGTACCACACTATACCACACTATACTACTGTACCACACTATACTATACTACTGGACCACACTATACTATACTACTGGACCACAATATACTATACTACTGGACCACACTATACTATATTATACTACTGGATCACACTATACTATACTATACTATACTACTGGACCACACTATACTATACTACTGGACCACAATATACTATACTACTGGACCACACTATACTATATTATACTACTGGATCACACTATACTATACTATACTATACTATACTACTGGACCACAATATACTATACTACTGGACCACAATATACTATACTATACTACTGGATCACAATATACTATACTACTGGACCACACTATACTATACTATACTACTGGACCACACTATACTATGGTATACTTTACTGCTATACTATACTATACTACTGGACCACACTATATTATGGTATACTTTACTACTATACTATACTACTGGACTAAACTATACTATGGTATACTTTACTACTATACTATACTATACTACTGGACCACACTATACTATGGTATACTTTACTACTATACTATACTACTGGACCACACTATATTATGGTATACTTTACTACTATACTATACTACTGGACCACACTATATTATGGTATACTTTACTACTATACTATACTACTGGACTACACTATACTATGGTATACTTTACTATTATACTATACTATACTATACTACTGGACCACACTATATTATGGTATACTTTACTACTATACTATACTACTGGACCACACTATATTATGGTATACTTTACTACTATACTATACTATACTACTGGACCACACTATACTATACTATACTACTGGACCACACTATACTATACTATACTACACTACTGGACTACACTATACTATGGTATACTTTACTACTATACTATACTATACTACTGGACTACACTATACTATGGTATACTTTTCTGCTATACTATACTATACTACTGGACTACACTATACTATGGTATACTTTACTACTATACTATACTATACTACTGGACTACACTATACTATGGTATACTTTTCTGCTATACTATACTATACTACTGGACTACACTATACTATGGTATACTTTTCTGCTATACTATACTACTGGACCACACTATACTATGGTATACTTTACTACTATACTATACTATACTACTGGACCACACTATACTATGGTATACTTTACTACTATACTATACTATACTACTGGACCACACTATACTATGGTATACTTTACTACGATACTATACTATACTATACTACTGTACCACACTATACTATACTATAGTACTGGACTACACTATACTATGGTATACTTTACTACTATACTATACTATGCTATCGCTATGAGTCTTCAGTTTTAATCGAGGTAAAACAAAGAACAGGATAGTTACACATACCGGCACACTGGGAAGATAGTGACGCGTTTCAGGTCAAGTGACCCTTCGTCAGTCTGACGAAGGGTCACGTGACCTGAAATGCATCACTATCTTCCCAGTGTGCCGGTATGTGTAACTGTCCTGTTCTTTGTTTTACCTCGATTAAAACTGAAGACTCATAGTGCTGGCTCTTGCCTTCTTTCCTGCATACTGTGTGTGGAGACTGCCGGGCACTTGGATTAGTAGAAGGGGACTCCCTCTCTCATTGTCTACACTATGTTGTACTGTACTACTAGACCATACTATACTATACTATGCTGTACTGTACTACTAGACCATACTATACTATACTATGCTGTACTGTCCTACTAGACCATACTATACTATACTATTTGGTACTGTACTACTAGACCAGACTATACTATACTATACTACACCATGCTGTACTGTACTACTAGACCATACTATACTATACTACACTATGCTGTACTGTACTACTAGACCATACTATACTATGCTATACTACTGGACCACACTATACTATGATATACTTTACTACTATACTATACTATACTGTACTATACTATACCATACTGTACTATACTATACTATGCTGTACTATACTACTATACCATACTGTACTATACTATACTATGCTGTACTATACTATACCATACTGTACTATACTATACTATGCTGTACTATACTACTATACCATACTGTACTATACTATACTATGCTGTACTATACTACTATACCATACTGTACTATACTATGCTGTACTATACTACTATACCATACTGTACTATACTATACTATACTATGCTGTACTATACTACTATACCATACTATACTATGCTATGCTGTACTATACTATGCTGTACTGTACTACCAGACCATACTATACTATACTACACTATGCTGTACTATACTACTATACCATACTATACTATACTATACTATACTGTACTATACTACTATACCATACTGTACTATACTATAATATACTATGCTGTACTATACTACTATACCATACTATACTATACTACACTATGCTGTACTGTACTACTAGACCATACTATACTATACTGTATTATGCTATACTATGCTGTACTGTACTACTAGACCATATTATACTATACTATACTGTACTGTACTGTACTACTAGACCATACTATACTATACTATGCTGTACTGTACTACTAGACCATACTATACTATACTACACTATGCTGTATTGTACTACTAGACCCTACTATACTATACAATGCTATACTACTGGACCACACTATACTATGATATACTTTACTACTATAATATACTATTCTATGCTGTACTATACTACTATACCATACTGTACTATACTATACTATGCTGTACGGTACTACTATACCATACTGTACTATACTATACTGTACTGTACTACTAGACCATACTATACTATACTATACTGTACTGTACTACTAGACCATATTATACTATACTACACTATGCTGTACTGTACTACTAGACCATACTATATTATACTATGCTATACTACTGGACCACACTATACTATGATATACTTTACTACTATACTATACTATTCTATGCTGTACTATACTACTATACCATACTGTACTATACTATACTATGCTGTACTATACTATTATACCATACTGTACTATACTATACTATGCTGTACTATACTACTATACCATACTGTACTATACTATACTATACTATGCTGTACTGTACTACTAGACCATACTATACTATACTAGGCTATGCTGTACTATACTACTATACCATACTATACTATACTATGCTGTACTATACTACTATACCATACTGTACTATACTATACTATGCTGTACTATACTACTATACCATACCATACTATACTATACTAGGCTATGCTGTACTATACTACTATACCATACTGTACTATACTATACTATACTATACTATGCTGTACTATACTACTATACCATACTATACTATACTATGCTATGCTGTACTATACTACTATACCATACTGTACTATATTATACTACACTATGCTGTACTATACTACTATACCATACTATACTATGCTATGCTGTACTATACTATGCTGTACTGTACTACTAGACCATACTATACTATACTACACTATGCTGTACTATACTACTATACCATACTGTACTATACTATACTATACTGTACTATACTACTATACCATACTGTACTATACTATACTATGCTGTACTATACTACTATACCATACTATACTATACTACACTATGCTGTACTGTACTACTAGACCATACTATACTATACTGTATTATGCTATACTATGCTATGCTGTACTACTAGACCATATTATACTATACTATACTGTACTGTACTACTAGACCATACTATACTATACTATGCTGTA
The DNA here is from genome assembly GCF_029499605.1 of Hyla sarda. Classification (NCBI taxonomy): domain Eukaryota; kingdom Metazoa; phylum Chordata; class Amphibia; order Anura; family Hylidae; genus Hyla; species Hyla sarda. The sequence goes on from NC_079195.1 coordinate 3,412,630, forward strand.
CTGTACTACTACACCATACTATACTATACTACACTATGCTGTACTGTACTACTAGACCAGACTATACTATACTACACTATGCTGTATTGTACTACTAGACCCTACTATACTATACAATGCTATACTACTGGACCACACTATACTATGACATACTTTACTACTATACTATACTATGCTATGCTGTACTGTACTACTAGACCATACTATACTATACTATGCTGTACTGTACTACTAGACCATATTATACTATACTACACTATGCTGTACTGTACTACTAGACGATACTATACTATACTATGCTGTACTACTGGACCACACTATACTATGATATACTTTACTACTATACTATACTATACTGTACTATACTACTATACCATACTGTACTATACTATACTATGCTGTACTATACTACTATACCATACTGTACTATACTATACTATACTATGCTGTACTGTACTACTATACCATACTGTACTATACTATACCATACTGTACTGTACTGTACTACTAGACCATACTATACTATACTATGCTGTACTGTACTACTAGACCATACTATACTATACTATGCTGTACTGTACTACTAGACCATACTATACTGTACTGTACTGTACTACTAGACCATACTATACTATACTATGCTTTACTGTACTACTAGACCATACTATACTGTACTGTACTGTACTACTAGACCATACTATACTATACTATGCTGTACTGTACTACTAGACCATACTATACTGTACTGTACTGTACTACTAGACCATACTATACTATACTATGCTGTACTGTACTACTAGACCATACTATACTATACTATGCTATACTGTACTACTAGACCATACTATACTGTACTTTACTGTACTACTAGACCATACTATACTATACTATGCTGTACTGTACTACTAGACCATACTATACTGAACTGTACTGTACTACTAGACCATACTATACTATGCTGTACTGTACTACTAGACCATACTATACTATACTATACTATGCTGTACTGTACTACTAGACCATACTATACTATACTACACTACACTATGCTGTACTGTACTACTAGACCATACTATACTATACTATGCTATGCTGTACTGTACTACTAGACCATACTATACTATACTATACTATGCTGTACTGTACTACTAGACCATACTATACTATACTATACTATGCTGTACTGTACTACTAGACCATACTATACTATACTATACTATGCTGTACTGTACTACTAGACCATATTATACTATACTGTACTATGCTGTACTGTACTACTAGACCAGACTATACTATACTATACTATGCTATGCTGTACTGTACTACTAGACCATACTATACTATACTATGCTATACTACTGGACCACACTATACTATGATATACTTTACTACTATACTATACTATGCTATGCTGTACTATACTACTATACCATACTGTACTATACTATACTATGCTGTACTATACTACTATACCATACTGTACTTTACTATACTATACTATGCTGTACTATACTACTATACCATACTGTACTATACTATACTATACTATGCTGTACTGTACTACTATACCATACTGTACTATACTATGCTGTACTGTACTACTAGACCATACTATACTATACTGTACTGTACTACTAGACCATACTATACTATACTATGCTGTACTGCACTACTAGACCATACTATACTATGCTGTACTGTACTACTAGACCATACTATACTATACTATACTATGCTGTACTGTACTACTAGACCATACTATACTATACTATACTATACTATGCTGTACTGTACTACTAGACCATACTATACTATACTATACTATATTATGCTGTACTTTACTACTAGACCATACTATACTATACTATGCTATGCTGTACTGTACTACTAGACCATACTATACTATACTATGCTGTACTGTACTACTAGACCATACTATACTATACTATACTATGCTGTACTGTACTACTAGACCATACTATACTATACTATACTATACTATGCTGTACTGTACTACTAGACCATACTATACTATACTATGCTGTGCTGTACTACTAGACCATACTATACTATACTGTACTATGCTGTACTGTACTACTAGACCAGACTATACTATACTATACTATGCTGTGCTGTACTACTAGACCATACTATACTATACTATGCTATACTACTGGACCACACTATACTATGATATACTTTACTACTATACTATACTATGCTATGCTGTACTATACTACTATACCATACTGTACTATACTATACTATGCTGTACTATACTACTATACCATACTGTACTATACTATACTATACTATGCTGTACTATACTACTATACCATACTGTACTATACTATGCTGTACTGTACTACTAGACCATACTATACTATGCTGTACTGTACTTCTAGACCATACTATACTATACTATGCTGTACTGTACTACTAGACCATACTATACTATGCTACACTATGCTGTACTGTACTACTAGACCATAATATACTATAGTATGCTGTACTGTACTACTAGACCATACTATACTATGCTATACTATGCTTTACTGTACTACTAGACCATACTATACTATACTATACTATACTATGCTGTACTGTACTACTAGACCATACTATACTATACTATGCTGTACAGTACTACTAGACCATAATATACTATAGTATGCTGTACTGTACTACTAGACCAGACTATACTATACTATACTATGCTGTACTATACTACTATACCATAACGTACTATACTATACTATACCATACCGTACTATACTATACTATGCTGTACTATACTACTATACCATACTGTACTGTACTATACTATACTATGCTGTACTATACTACTATACCATACTGTACTATACTATACTATACTATGCTGTACTGTACTACTATACCATACTGTACTATACTATGCTGTACTGTACTACTAGACCATACTATACTATGCTGTACTGTACTACTAGACCATACTATGCTGTACTATACTATGCTGTACTATACTACTAGACCATACTATACTATACTATGCTGTACTGTACTACTAGACCATACTATACTATGCTGTACTGTACTACTAGACCATACTATACTATACTATGCTGTACTGTACTACTAGACCATACTATGCTGTACTATACTATGCTGTACTATACTACTAGACCATAATATACTATACTATGCTGTACTGTACTACTAGACCATACTATACTATGCTGTACTGTACTACTAGACCATACTATACTATACTATGCTGTACTGTACTACTAGACCATACTATACTATGCTACACTATGCTGTACTGTACAACTAGACCATAATATACTATAGTATGCTGTACTGTACTACTAGACCATACTATACTATGCTATACTATGCTTTACTGTACTACTAGACCATACTATACTATACTATACTATGCTGTACTGTACTACTAGACCATACTATACTATACTATACTATACTATGCTGTACTGTACTACTAGACCATACTATACTATACTATGCTATACTATGCTGTACTGTACTACTAGACCATACTATACTATACTATACTATACTATGCTGTACTGTACTACTAGACCATACTATACTATACTATGCTGTACTGTACTACTAGACCATACTATACTATGCTATGCTGTACTGTACTACTAGACCATACTATACTATACTATGCTGTACTGTACTACTAGACCATACTATACTATACTATACTATACTATGCTGTACTGTACTACTAGACCATACTATACTATGCTATGCTGTACTGTACTACTAGACCATACTATACTATACTATGCTGTACTGTACTACTAGACCAGACTATACTATACTATACTATACTATGCTGTACTGTACTACTAGACCATACTATACTATGCTACACTATGCTGTACTGAACTACTAGACCATACTATACTATACTATGCTGTACTGTACTACTAGACCAGACTATACTATACTATACTATGCTGTACTGTACTACTAGACCATACTATACTATACTATGCTGTACTGTACTACTAGACCAGACTATACTATACTATACTATACTATGCTGTACTGTACTACTAGACCAGACTATACTATACTATACTATACTATACTGTACTGTACTACTAGACCATACTATACTATGCTATGCTGTACTGTACTACTAGACCATACTATACTATACTATACTATGCTGTACTGTACTACTAGACCATATTATACTATACTATACTATGCTGTACTGTACTACTAGACCATACTATACTATGCTATGCTGTACTGTACTACTAGACCATACTATACTATACTATGCTGTACTGTACTACTAGACCAGACTATACTATACTATACTATACTACACCATGCTGTACTGTACTACTAGACCATACTATACTATACTATACTATACTATGCTGTACTGTACTACTAGACCATACTATACTATGCTATGCTGTACTGTACTACTAGACCATACTATACTATGCTATGCTGTACTGTACTACTAGACCAAACTATACTATGCTATGCTGTACTGTACTACTAGACCATACTATACTATACTATTCTGTACTGTACTACTAGACCATAATATACTATATTGTGCTGTACTGTACTACTAGACCAGACTATACTATGCTGTACTGTACTACTAGACCATAATATACTATACTATGCTGTACTGTACTACTAGACCATACTATACTATGCTGTACTGTACTACTAGACCATACTATACTATACTATGCTGTACTGTACTACTAGACCATACTATACTATACTATGCTGTACTGTACTACTAGACCATACTATACTATACTATGCTGTACTGTACTACTGGACCAGACTATACTATACTATACTATGCTGTACTGTACTACTAGACCATACTATACTATACTATACTATGCTGTACTGTACTACTAGACCATACTATACTATACTATACTATGCTGTACTGTACTACTAGACCAGACTATACTATACTATGCTGTACTGTACTACTGGACCAGACTATACTATACTATACTATGCTGTACTGTACTACTAGACCATACTATACTATACTATACTATGCTGTACTGTACTACTGGACCAGACTATACTATACTATACTATGCTGTACTGTACTACTAGACCAGACTATACTATACTATGCTGTACTGTACTACTGGACCAGACTATACTATACTATACTACACTATGCTGTACTGTACTACTAGACCATACTATACTATACTATACTATGCTGTACTGTACTACTAGACCAGACTATACTATACTACACTATGCTGTACTGTACTACTAGACCATACTATACTATACTATACTATGCTGTACTGTACTACTAGACCAGACTATACTATACTATGCTGTACTGTACTACTAGACCAGACTATACTATACTATACTATACTATGCTGTACTGTACTACTAGACCATACTATACTATACTATACTATACTATGCTGTACTGTACTACTAGACCATACTATACTATACTATACTATGCTGTACTGTACTACTAGACCAGACTATACTATACTATACTATACTATGCTGTACTGTACTACTAGACCATACTATACTGTACTGTACTACTAGACCATACTATACTATACTATGCTGTACTGTACTACTAGACCATACTATACTGTACTGTACTGTACTACTAGACCATACTATACTATACTATGCTGTACTGTACTACTAGACCAGACTATACTATACTATACTGTACTGTACTACTAGACCATACTATACTATACTATACTATACTATGCTGTACTGTACAACTAGACCATACTATACTATACTATACTATGCTGTACTGTACTACTAGACCATACTATACTATTGTTACGCCGAGCGCTCCGGGTCCCCGCTCCTCCCGGAGCGCTCGCTACACTCTCGTTACTGCAGCGCCCCGGTCACATCCACTGACCGGGTGCGCTGCGATACCGCCTCCAGCCGGGATGCGATTCGCGATGCGGGTGGCGCCCGCTCGCGATGCGCACCCCGGCTCCCGTACCTGACTCGCTCTCCATCGGTCCTGTCCCGGCGCGCGCGGCCCCGCTCCCTAGGGCGCGCGCGCCGGGTCTCTGCGATTTAAAGGGCTACTGCGCCGCTGATTGGCGCAGTGGTTCTAATCAGTGTGTTCACCTGTGCACTCCATATATATACCTCACTTCCCCTGCACTCCCTCGCCGGATCTTGTTGCCCTTGTGCCTAGTGAAAGAGTTCCCTTGTGTGTTCCTAGCCTGTGTTCCAGACCTCCTGCCGTTGCCCCTGACTACGATCCTTGCTGCCTGCCCCGACCTTCTGCTACGTCCGACCTTGCTTCTGTCTACTCCCTTGTACCGCGCCTATCTTCAGCAGTCAGAGAGGTTGAGCCGTTGCCGGTGGATACGACCTGGTCACTACCGCCGCAGCAAGACCATCCCGCTTTGCGGCGGGCTCTGGTGAAAACCAGTAGTGACTTAGAACCGGTCCACTAGCACGGTCCACGCCAATCCCTCTCTGGCACAGAGGATCCACCTCCTGCCAGCCGGCATCGTGACAACTATACTGTACTGTACTACTAGACCATACTATACTATACTATGCTGTACTGTACAACTAGACCATACTATACTATACCATACTACACTATGCTGTACTGTACTACTAGACCATACTATACTATACTATACTATGCTGTACTGTACTACTAGACCATACTATACTATACTATACTACACTATGCTGTACTGTACTACTAGACCATACTATACTATACTATGCTGTACTGTACTACTAGACCATAATATACTATACTATACTATACTATACTATGCTGTACTGTACTACTAGACCATAATATACCATACTACACTATGCTGTACTGTACTACTAGACCATACTATACTATACTATACTATGCTGTACTGTCAGGGCTGTCATCAGAAATTTTGGGGCCCCTTACACATCTCAGGCCGGGGCCCCCTGGACACCCCTCACAGTACTGCCAATTGCACATATCGCATTGCGCGTCCTACGACGTATAACATGACTGTTGAATGCCATGATCAATAGCGATCACTAAACATTAAATGTTTTTGGTGCTCGATTATGAAGGGCTTCCTAAGGCATCATTAAATAATTGCTGAGTGGCTGTACACCGGGAAGGATGGGTGAGTCCCCGTTCCTCCCCAGCAACCCATCTGCAGCCTGGGATTACATGGTGGAGCTGCAGATGGGTCCCCTAGTCCCCAGGGAGGACCGGCATGTTTAGTGATCGCTATTGATCACGGCATTCAACCATTTAAATGACGGACATTGGAGCCAACTCCAACATCAGTCATTATGGGCAGATGTCAGCTGCTCATAGGAGAGGGGAACTGCTGATTATGACACAGACCCGACCAGTGGGCTGTGCCATATTCCCCTCACCCGTCCCATGACGTACTGGTATATCATCGGTTGGGATTGGGTTAAAAATCTTCTTGGGGCAGGAGTATGCCGCCTCTGTGAAGGTGCCGCCTGGGTCCAAAGGATGTTATACTACAGTACCCTACTAGGTTATTCTATATTATGATAAACTTTACTACTATTTTATATTATACTATGCTATCCTACTATACTATACTATGCTATCCTACTATGTTATACTATACTATGCTATTGTACTATTTTATACTATACTATGCTATCCTACCAGACTATACTATACCATGCTATCCTACTATGTTATACTATACTATGCTATCCTACTATTTTATATTATACTATGCTATCCTACTATTTTATACTATACTATGCTATCCTACTATGTTATACTATACTATGCTATTGTACTATTTTATACTATACTATGCTATCCTACCAGACTATACTATACCATGCTATCCTACTATGTTATACTATACTATGCTATCCTACTATTTTATATTATACTATGCTATCCTACTATACTATACTATGCTATCCTACTATGTTATACTATACTATGCTATCCTACTATTTTATACTATACTATGCTATCCTACCAGACTATACTATACCATGCTATCCTACTATGTTATACTATACTATGCTATCCTACTATTTTATATTATACTATGCTATCCTACTATACTATACTATGCTATCCTACTATGTTATACTATACTATGCTATTGTACTAATTTATACTATACTATGCCATCCTACCAGACTATACTATACAATGCTATCCTACTATTTTATATTATACTATGCTAACCTACTAGACTATACTATACTATGCTATCCTACTAGACTATACTATACTATGCTATCCTACTAGACTATACTATACTATGCTATCCTACTATGTTATACTATACTATGCTATTGTACTAATTTATACCATACTATGCCATTCTACTAGACTATACTATACTATCCTACTATTTTATACTATACTATGCTATCCTACTAGACTATACTATACTATGCTATCCTACTATGTTATACTATACTATGCTATTGTACTAATTTATACCATACTATGCCATCCTACTAGACTATACTATACTATCCTACTATTTTATACTATACTATGCTATCCTACTATGTTATACTATACCATGTTATCCTACTATTTTATACTATACTATTGTACTAATTTATACTATACTATGCTATCCTACTATTTTATACTATACTATACTATGCTATCCTACTATTTTATACTATACTATACTATGCTATCCTACTATTTTATACTATACTATACTATGCTATCCTACTATTTTATACTATACTATGCTATCCTACTATACTATACTATGCTATCCTACTAGACTATACTATACTATGCTATACTACTAGACTATACTATGCTATCCTACTATGTTATACTATACTATGCTATTGTACTAATTTATACTATACTATGCCATCCTACTAGACTATACTATGCTTATCTACTAGACTATACTATACTATGCTATCCTACTATTTTATACTATACTATGCTATCCTACTATTTTATACTATACTATGCTATCCTACTATTTTATACTATACTATGCTATCCTACTAGACTATACTATACTATGCTATCCTACTATGTTATACTATACTATGCTATTGTACTAATTTATACTATACTATGCCATCCTACTATACTATACTATGCTATTGTACTAATTTATACTATACTATGCCATCCTACTATACTATACTATGCTTATCTACTAGACTGTACTATACTATCCTACTATTTTATACTATACTATGCTATCCTACTAATTTATACTATACTATGCTATCCTACTAATTTATACTATACTATGCTATCCTACTAGACTATACTATACTATGCTCTCCTACTATTTTATACTATACTATGCTATCCTACTAGACTATACTATACTATGCTATTGTACTAATTTATACTATACTATGCCATCCTACTATACTATACTATGCTTATCTACTAGACTGTACTATACTATCCTACTATTTTATACTATACTATGCTATCCTACTATTTTATACTATACTATGCTATCCTACTATTTTATACTATACTATGCTATCCTACTATTTTATACTATACTATGCTATCCTACTATTTTATACTATACTATGCTATCCTACTATTTTATATTATACTATGCTATCCTACTATTTAATACCATACTATGCTATTGTACTAGTTTATACTATACTATGCTATCCTACTAGACTATACTATACTATACTATCCTACTATTTTATACTATACTATGCTATCCTACTATTTTATACTATACTATGCTATCCTACTATTTTATACTATACTATGCTATCCTACTAGACTAGACTATACTATCGTACTATTTTATACTATACTATGCTATCATACTATTTTATACTGTACTATGCTATCCTACTATACTATACTATACTATCGTACTATTTTATACTATACTATGCTATCCTACTATTTTATACTATACTATGCTATCCTACTATTTTATACTATACTATGCTATCCTACTATTTTATACTATACTATGCTATCCTACTATTTTATACTATACTATGCTATCCTACTATTTTATACTATACTATGTTATCCTACTATTTTATACTATACTATGCTATCCTACTAGACTATACTTTACTATCGTACTATTTTATACTAGACTATGCTATCCTACTATTTTATACTATACTATGCTATCCTACTATTTTATACTATACTATGTTATCCTACTATTTTATACTATACTATGCTATCCTATTATTTTATACTATACTATGCCATTCTACTAGACTATACTATACTATCGTACTATTTTATACTATACTATGCTATCGTACTATTTTATACTATACTATGCTATCCTACTATATTATACTATACTATCGTACTATTTTATACTATACTATGCTATCCTACTATTTTATACTATACTATGCTATCCTACTATTTTATACTATACTATGCTATCCTACTAGACTATACTTTACTATCGTACTATTTTATACTATACTATGCTATACTACTATTTTATACTATACTATGCTATCCTACTATTTTATACTATACTATGCTATCCTACTAGACTATACTTTACTATCCTACTATTTTATACTATACTATGCTATCCTACTATTTTATACTATACTATGCTATACTACTAGACTATACTACACTATCGTACTATTTTATACTATACTATGCTATCCTACTATTTTATACTATACTATGTTATCCTACTATTTTATACTATACTATGCTATCCTACTATACTATACTATGCTATCGTACTATTTTATACTATACTATGCTATCCTACTATTTTATACTATACTATGCTATCCTACTATTTTATACAATACTATGTTATCCTACTATTTTATACAATACTATGTTATCCTACTATTTTATACTATACTATGCTATCCTACTATTTTATACTATACTATGCTATCCTACTATTTTATACAATACTATGTTATCCTACTATTTTATACTATACTATGCTATCCTACTATTTTATATTATACTATGTTATCCTACTATTTTATACTATACTATGTTATCCTACTATTTTATACTATACTATGTTATCCTACTATTTTATACTATACTATATTATCCTACTATTTTAGACTATACTATGCTATCCTACTATTTTATACAATACTATGTTATCCTACTATTTTATACTATACTATGCTATCCTACTATTTTATACTATACTATGTTATCCTACTATTTTATACTATACTATGTTATCCTACTATTTTATACTATACTATGTTATCCTACTATTTTATACTATACTATGTTATCCTACTATTTTATACTATACTATGTTATCCTACTATTTTATACTATACTATGTTATCCTACTATTTTATACTATACTATGCTATACTACTAGACTATACTACACTATGCTATCCTACTATTTTATAATATACTATACTATGCTATCCTACTATTTTATACTATACTATGTTATCCTACTATTTTATACTATACTATGTTATCCTACTATTTTATACTATACTATGCTATCCTACTATTTTATACTATACTATGCTATCCTACTATTTTATACTATACTATGCTATCCTACTATGTTATACTATACTATACTATGCTATCCTACTATTTTATACTATACTATGCTATCCTACTATGTTATACTATACTATACTATGCTATCCTACTATTTTATACTATACTATACTATGCTATCCTACTATTTTATACTATACTATGCTATCCTACTATACTATACTATGCTATCCTACTAGACTATACTATACTATGCTATACTACTAGACTATACTATGCTATCCTACTATGTTATACTATACTATGCTATTGTACTAATTTATACTATACTATGCCATCCTACTAGACTATACTATGCTTATCTACTAGACTATACTATACTATGCTATCCTACTATTTTATACTATACTATGCTATCCTACTATTTTATACTATACTATGCTATCCTACTATGTTATACTATACTATGCTATCCTACTATTTTATACTATACTATGCTATCCTACCAGACTATACTATACCATGCTATCCTACTATTTTATACTATACTATGCTATCCTACTAGACTATACTATACTATGCTATCCTACTAGACTATACTATACTATGCTATCCTACTATGTTATACTATACTATGCTATTGTACTAATTTATACTATACTATGCCATCCTACTATACTATACTATGCTATTGTACTAATTTATACTATACTATGCCATCCTACTATACTATACTATGCTTATCTACTAGACTGTACTATACTATCCTACTATTTTATACTATACTATGCTATCCTACTAATTTATACTATACTATGCTATCCTACTAGACTATACTATACTATGCTCTCCTACTATTTTATACTATACTATGCTATCCTACTAGACTATACTATACTATGCTATTGTACTAATTTATACTATACTATGCCATCCTACTATACTATACTATGCTTATCTACTAGACTGTACTATACTATCCTACTATTTTATACTATACTATGCTATCCTACTATTTTATACTATACTATGCTATCCTACTATTTTATACTATACTATGCTATCCTACTATTTTATATTATACTATGCTATCCTACTATTTTATACCATACTATGCTATTGTACTAGTTTATACTATACTATGCTATCCTACTAGACTATACTATACTATACTATCCTACTATTTTATACTATACTATGCTATCCTACTATTTTATACTATACTATGCTATCCTACTATTTTATACTATACTATGCTATCGTACTATTTTATACTGTACTATGCTATCCTACTATATTATACTACACTATCGTACTATTTTATACTATACTATGCTATCCTACTATTTTATACTATACTATGCTATCCTACTATTTTATACTATACTATGCTATCCTACTAGACTATACTTTACTATCGTACTATTTTATACTATACTATGCTATACTACTATTTTATACTATACTATGCTATCCTACTATTTTATACTATACTATGCTATCCTACTAGACTATACTTTACTATCCTACTATTTTATACTATACTATGCTATCCTACTATTTTATACTATACAATGCTATCCTACTAGACTATACTTTACTATCGTACTATTTTATACTATACTATGCTATCCTACTATTTTATACTATACTATGTTATCCTACTATTTTATACTATACTATGCTATCCTACTATACTATACTATGCTATCGTACTATTTTATACTATACTATGCTATCCTACTATTTTATACTATACTATGCTATCCTACTATTTTATACAATACTATGTTATCCTACTATTTTATACTATACTATGTTATCCTACTATTTTATACTATACTATGTTATCCTACTATTTTATACTATACTATGTTATCCTACTATTTTATACTATACTATGTTATCCTACTATTTTATACTATACTATGTTATCCTACTATTTTATACTATACTATGTTATCCTACTATTTTATACTATACTATGCTATACTACTAGACTATACTACACTATGCTATCCTACTATTTTATAATATACTATACTATGCTATCCTACTATTTTATACTATACTATGTTATCCTACTATTTTATACTATACTATGTTATCCTACTATTTTATACTATACTATGCTATCCTACTATTTTATACTATACTATGCTATCCTACTATTTTATACTATACTATGCTATCCTACTATGTTATACTATACTATACTATACTATGCTATCCTACTATTTTATACTATACAATGCTATCCTACTATTTTATACTATACTATGTTATCCTACTGTTTTATACTATACTATGTTATCCTACTATTTTATACTATACTATGCTATACTACTAGACTATACTATACTATGCTATCCTACTATGTTATACTATACTATGTTATCCTACTCATTTATACTATACTATGCTATCCTACTATGTTATACTATACTATCCTACTAGACTATACTATACTATCGTACTATTTTATACTATACTATGTTATCCTACTATTTTATACTATACTATGTCATCCTACTATTTTATACTATACTATGCTATCCTACTCATTTATACTATACTATGTTATCCTACTATTTTATACTATACTATGTTATCCTACTATTTTATACTATACTATGCTATACTACTAGACTATACTATACTATGCTATCCTACTATTTTATACTATACTATGTTATCCTACTCATTTATATTATACTATGCTATCCTACTATGTTATACTATACTATCCTACTAGACTATACTATACTATCGTACTATTTTATACTATACTATGTTATCCTACTATTTTATACTATACTATGTTATCCTACTATTTTATACTATACTATGCTATCCTACTCATTTATACTATACTATGTTATCCTACTATTTTATACTATACTATGTTATCCTACTATTTTATACTATACAATGCTATCCTACTATTTTATACTATACTATGTTATTCTACTCATTTATACTATACTATGCTATCCTACTATGTTATACTATACTATCCTACTAGACTATACTATACTATCGTACTATTTTATACTATACTATGTTATCCTACTATTTTATACTATACTCTGTGCTATACTACTATATTATACTGTACTATATTATGTTACACTGCCCTCCTAGATTAAACTGTAATTTGCTTTACTACTAGACTATACTATGCTATGCTATACTACTAGACTTTAATATACTGCTAGACTGTACTCTTACTATACTATATTATACCACGCTTTACTATACTATACTGTTGTATACTATATTTTTCTTCACTATATTATAGCATACTATATAATACCATAATATACGCCTACTATACTATATTTCTTCTAGACTTTATTGTACCATACGTTACTCCTACTATACTATTTTCCCCTTAGACCATATTATAGCACTTGACTATACTAGTATACTGTATTTCCTCTTATCTATACCGCTCATGTATATACGCTTATGTATTCCATACACCATACACTTTACCTTCCCACCTATCAGGTTGGTTAATAAACAATGATGAGAGTCGTCATCCCCCCAGGTGCCCATACATCCTGCCGCTCAGCAACAAGGGGGGTGTACAATACAATACAGTACAATACAATACAGTACAATACAATACAATACAATACAAAACAGTACAATACAATACAGTACAATACAATACAATACAATACAATACAATGCTGGTAACCTGTACTGACATCTAATATACAATATAGTACAATACAAAGCTACCAACCTATACTGACATCAAGTATACCACAAAATACTATGCTACATCCAGTACATTATACAATACCCAGTATATTATACAATACCCAGTACATTATACAATGCCCGGTACAATATACAATACCCAGTACAATATACAATACCCAGTATATTATACAATACCCTGTACAATATACAATAGCCAGTACAATATACAATACCCAGTACATTATACAATACCCAGTACATTATACAATACCCTGTACATTATACAATACCCAGTACATTATACAATACCCAGTATATTATACAATACCCAGTACATTATCAAATACCCAGTATATTATACAATGCTACATCCAGCCCATTATACAATACCCAGTACATTATACAATACCCAGTACATTATACAATACCCAGTATATTATACAATACCCAGTATATTACACAATACCCAGTATATTATACAATACCCAGTACATTATACAATACCCAGTATATTATACAATACCCAGTACATTATCAAATACCCAGTATATTATACAATGCTACATCCAGCCCATTATACAATACCCAGTACATTATACAATACCCAGTACATTATACAATACCCAGTATATTATACAATACCCAGTATATTACACAATACCCAGTATATTATACAATACCCAGTACATTATCAAATACCCAGTACATTATACAATACCCAGTATATTATACAATACCCAGTACATTATACAATACCCAGTACATTATACAATACCCAGTATATTATACAATACCCAGTATATTACACAATACCCAGTATATTATACAATACCCAGTACATTATCAAATACCCAGTACATTATACAATACCCAGTATATTACACAATACCCAGCACATTACACAATACCCAGCACATTACACAATGCTTTATCTTAATGCTACATCCAGGACATGAGGCGGGTGAATGAATGAGGTCAGATGTTCCCTACAATGGAGGATGAGATGATGGTGAATGTGGTCTCACCTGCTGCTCGTGTGCGGATGTCGGTGCAGCCTCTAAGCTGTCTGCAGCTGCTTCCACACTCAATGAGAACAGAAACATGGGAACGTATCCTCCCCTCCCCCAGTACCGGATCATCCAATGAAGGGAAATAATGTTAGAAACCGTGGGATCTGCCCCTTCCTCTGAGCACGACCGGCGTCACCCTATCAGTGACAGCTGCCATCAACACATGTAAAGAAACCAGACCCCCATCATCCACCCAGCTTTTACCCCCATCATCCACCCATCTGATACCCCCATTATCCACCCAGCTGATACCCCCATCATCCACCCAGCTGATACCTCCATCATCCACCGAGCTGTTACCCCCATCATCCACCCAGCTGTTACCCCCATCGTCCACCCAGCTGATACCCCCATCATCCACCCAGCTGGTACCCCCATCATCCACCCAGCTGATACCCCCATCATCCACCCAGCTGTTACCCCCATCATCCTCCCAGCTGGTACCCCCCATCATCCACCTAGCTGGTACCCCCCATCATCCACCCAGCTGGTACCCCCCATCATCCACCCAGCTGGTACCTCCATCATCCACCCAGCTGATACCCCATCATCCACCCAGCTGATACCCCAATCATCCACCCAGCTGATACCCCCATCATCCACCCAGCTGATACTCCCATCATCCACCCAGCTGATACATCTATCATCCACCCAGCTGGTACCCCCATCATCCACCCAGCTGATACATCTATCATCCACCCAGCTGGTACCCCCATCATCCACCCAGCTGATACTCCCATCATCCACCTACTGATACCTCCATCATCCACCCAGCTGATTCCCCCATCATCCACCCAGCTGATACTCCCATCATTCACCCAGCTGATACCCCCATCATCCACCCAGCTGGTATCCCCATCATCCATCCAGCTGATACCCCCATCATCCACCCAGCT
Organism: Hyla sarda; assembly: GCF_029499605.1. Taxonomy (NCBI): domain Eukaryota; kingdom Metazoa; phylum Chordata; class Amphibia; order Anura; family Hylidae; genus Hyla; species Hyla sarda. Next base: position 3,429,831 of record NC_079195.1, read on the forward strand.
GATACTCCCATAATCCACCCAGCTGATGCCCCCATCATCCATCCAGCTGGTATCCCCATCATCCACCCAGCTGATACCCCCATCATCCACCCAGCTGATACTCCCATAATCCACCCAGCTGATGCCCCCATCATCCATCCAGCTGATACCCCCATCATCCATCCAGCTGATACCCCCATCATCCACCCAGCTGATACCCCCATCATCCACCCAGCTGATACCCCCATCATCCATCCAGCTGATACTCCCATCATCCACCCAGCTGGTACTCCCATCATCCACCCAGCTCGTACTCCCATCATCCTCACATCTGATACCCCCATCATCCACCCATCTGATACCCCCATCATCCTCACAGCTGATACCCCCATCATCCACCCAGCTGATGCTCCCATCATCCACCCACCACAGTATGAGCCCTACAGCCCCGGCGCTGTCCATGGTGCTGAGTCAAGGTGTCCTGGGAAAATCATTGGAAGGCGTACGGCTGCTGAGGGGCTCTTGGAGAGAGAGGGCCCCGTCTTGGTTGGTCCCATCCCTAAGAAACTTTGCAGAACTCCTCTCTCCAGGGAACTGCATTGTCACCATAGTAATGGTGGGCGGCATGGACCAATGGGTCATGGAAATAAATAACTAGACTGTTCTGTTTTTTGGGCATAATCAGACCCCATAATAAGGGCCCTTATCATTATTTGCTATGGGGCCCCTAAAGGAACATCACTGCTAGGATTAATGAGATTAATGGGTTATCCCCAGAGGCGTTATGGGAGGAAAAGAACAGCGCCAACATGGTGTAGTGGATAGGATGGTGCCAACATGGTGTAGTGGATAGGATGGTGCCAACATGGTGTAGTGGATAGGATGGTGCCAACATGGTGTAGTGGATAGGATGGTGCCAACATGGTGTAGTGGATAGGATGGTGCCAACATGGTGTAGTGGATAGGATGGTGCCAACATGGTGTAGTGGATAGGATGGTGCCAACATGGTGTAGTGGATAGGATGGTGCCAACATAGTGTAGTGGATAGGATGGTGCCAACATGGTGTAGGTGATAGGATGGCGCCAATATAGTATAGTGGATAGGATGGTGCCAACATGGTGTAGTGGATAGGATGTTGCCAACATGGTGTAGTGTATAGGATGGTTCCAACATGGTGTAGTGGATAGGATGGTGCCAACATACTGTAGTGGATAGGATTGTGCCAACATGGTGTAGTGAATAGGATGGTGCCAACATGGTGTAGTGGATAGGATGGCGCCAATATAGTATAGTGGATAGGATGGTGGCAACATGGTGTAGTGGATAGGATGGCGCCAACATAGTGTAGTGGATAGGATGGTGCCAACATGGTGTAGTGGATAGGATGGTGCCAACATGGTGTAGTGGATAGGATGGTGCCAACATGGTGTAGTGGATAGGATGGCGCCAATATAGTATAGTGGGTAGGATGGTGCCAACATGGTGTAGTGGATAGGATGGTGCCACCATGGTGTAGTGGATAGGATGGTGCCAACATGGTGTAGTGGATAGGATGGTGCCAACATTGTGTAGTGGATAGGATGGTGCCAACATACTGTAGTGGAAAGGATGGTGCCAACATGGTGTAGTGAATAGGATGGCGCCAACATGGTGTAGTGAACAGGACAGCGCCAACGTGGCTGTCCGGGCATGCTAAGAGTTCCAGTTTTTGCAACAGCCTGAGGACCATGGCTTTGAAATCACTGCTTAAATCATTGTTCACCAATGTGTGGGTCTCCAGAAGTTGCTAAACTACAACTCCCAGCATGCAGGCTGTCAGGGTGCAATGAGAGTTGTAGGTTTGCAACAGCTAAGGAGCGACACTTTGGCGAACACTGACCTGCATCACATCTATGGCCTCCTATTAAGACATATATAAATCCATTATACACTACTCTGTATAAATTCCCTTGATGATATATTACATCAATCTGTATTATACGATTCAATAAGTTAAGTCCATATAACAGAACCTGCATCGCTGTCACGTTATAGTGCTCATTTGATATATTGCTGATCTTGTCTGTTTTATTTCTCGCTTGCAGCGATGAGTTACAATCTTTAATAGTCTTGAGTAGTGAAAGGGTTATTAGTAACATCCCTTGAAATCTGAGGGATGTAAAAGGGTTAATAACATCATTCCAGGTGATCTCAGGCACTGAGGGATCCCTTGAGGCTAGGGCAGAGAAAGGGTCAATGAAAGTGTCTCAGTGAAAGAGTTAATAAGAACATGGTGATCAAGGGCACTGAAAGAGTTAATAGTAGGCGCCTTTGTGGGCTAGAGAAGTGAAAGGGTTAATGATACCATTCCTGTGTGCCTGGGTAGTGAGGGGATATGTAACATCCCTTGTAGTCCAGAGTAATGAAGGTGTTAAGAATAACAACATCTCTAAAGATTTCAGTCATTGCGTGGGTTAATAGTAGGATCTTTTGTAGGCTAAGGCAGTGCAAGGGTTAACAACATTCCTTTGGGATCTAAGGCAATAAATGAGTTCTCTGGTGATCATGGTCTTTGAGGAGGTTAATAGTAGGATCCTCTGTATAGTGGGCTATGGCAGTGAACGAGTTAAGATCGCTGGTGGTCTGAGGCACTAAAGAGGAAAATAATAGGATAGTGATTCTTAGGCATTGAAAAGATTAATAGGGCAAAAAAAAAGGGTTAATGATATCACCCCTGTGGGCTCAGGTAGTGATGGAATATATATATATATATATATATATATATATATATATATATATATCAGTGGTCTTCAACCTGCAGACCTCCAGATGTTGCAAAACTACAACTCTCAGCATGCCTGGACAGCCGTTGGCTGTCCGGGCATGCTGAGAGTTGTAGTTTTGCAACATCTGGAGGTCCGCAGGTTGAAGACCACCTATATATGTGTATATATATATATATATATATATATATATATATATAATTTCATATATGCAAGAGCAATGAAGGAGTTAATGGTAACATCCCTGGTGATTTAAGGCAAATAAGGTGTTAACAGTTACAGCCCTGTTGATTTCAGATTAATAATAGGATCCTCTGTAGGCTAGGGCAGAGAAAGGGTTAATAAAAAACAAATATCTCGGGGCTATTTTTGTGGAAACACAAGTCTGAAATCCGTGGAGAAATCTGCAGCGACGCCATAAAGAAACGCACAGGCACTTTTTTTTTTCTCTTCCCTGAACCATCAGATTTTTTTACTCTGGGGAAACCTTCACATTGTTGTCAACCAGAGATGGATTGTTTGGGACGCAGAGATTGGGGCATATTCTGCATCCAAACCACCATGGGTTTGAACCCTGTGAACATGCCCTCAGACAGTGAAGGGGTTAGTAGAAGAATTGTTTGTGAAATTAGGCAAGGGTTAGTGACAATAAAGGGGTTAAAGATAAAATATCTTGGGCACTGAATGGGGTAATAGTAAAATCTTTTGTAGTCTATGGCAGAGAAAAGGTAAAGGATAACATCTCAGACGGTGAAACTTTAAGCAGTGAAGGGGTTAATTCTCAAATCCTTTGTAGGCTAGGGCAGTGAAAAGGTTAATGCTCTGGCATTGAAGGGGTTAATAACGTCTCTCATACTTTGGGGCAGTGAAGGGGTTAATTCTTAGACCCTTTGTAGGCTAGGGCAGTTAAAAGGTTAATGCTCCGGCTGTGAAGAGGTTAATAACATCTCTCATACTTTGGGGCAGTGAAGGGGTTAATTCTTAGACCCTTTGTAGGCTAGGGCAGTGAAAAGGCTAATGCTCCGCCAGTGAAGGGTTTAATAACATCTCTCGTACTTTTGGGCAGTGAAGGGGTTAATTCTTGGATCGTTTATAGGCTAGGGCAGTGAAAAGGTTAGTGCTCCGCTAGTGAAGGGGTTAATAACATCTCTTGTACTATGTGGCAGTGAAGGGGTTAATTCTTAGATAGTTTGTAGGCTAGGGCAGTGAAAAGGTTAATGCTCTGCCAGTGAAGGGGTTAATAACATCTCTCTTACTTTGGGGCAGTCAAGGGGTTAATTCTTAGATCCTTTATAGGCTAGGGCAGTGAAAAGGTTAATGCTCCGCCAGTGAAGGGGTTAATAACATCTCTCGTACTTTGGGGCAGTGAAAGGGTTAATTCTTAGATAATTTGTCGACCAGAGCAGTGAAAAAGGTTAATGCTCCAGCAGTGAAAGGGTTAATAACATCTCTAGTAGTCTGGGGGCAGTGACAGGGTTAATTCTTAGATCCTTTGTAGGCTAGAGCAGTGAAAAGGTTAATGCGCCAGCAGGGAAAGGGTTAATAACATCTCTAGTGGTCTGGGGGCAGTGAAGGGTTAACCCCTTGTGCTACAGTCTGGACTGATGTCTATGGACAGAATGGTCCAGTGTTTCCCAACCAGGGTGCCTCCAGCTGTTGTGAAACTACAACTCTCAGCAGTTGTGTACGGTCTTCTTGGAAAGGGGGTGTGGCTTGCGTATGACTCCATGGTTCAAATGCTGTGCCAAAACTGCGGTGTAATGTTCTGGAGTTAAGTTTTAGCCAACTGAACCTAGTGCAAAGAATCGGCTTCTGTTCAGACCGTCCAATGGTCGGACACTATTGACGAATCTGGGGGGGGGGGGGGGGGGGGGTGATTTAATTTTTATTATATTTCTTCATATTTTCTGGGCTCATATTGGGAGATAATGGAAAAAGACAACGTGTCTGTCCTCCTGGTCACATGACTTCCTTTGACTATTCACAGATCCCGGACGAGCCCCCATCCTGCCGCAGTGACCCCCAGTGACCCCGATAGGACATTACTCCAGTTATTAGTCACATGTCTCCTTCTTGCCTTCAGGCTCTTTCTTAGCTGTCTATTAGATTTTTACATTACGCGTATTGATTATTGTCTACCCCCACGATGAAGGTGTTAAAGTCACTGTCCATCTGGTCACGGTGACACAGGCCCCCCCCCCCCCCCCCCCCCCCCCCCCCCCCAATGATGTCCTCCTTGGAATATCACTTAACATTTCATTCTAATTTAAAGCAATTTATTTATTCATATATTTAATTATTTATTTTACGGTTATTCCAGTGACATCATTTCCAATTTGTAACATTTCTAATATGTGTCTTTTACGGTGTTTATTATTTTGGGAACAGAATCCTATGATTAAAAAAATAACACAAAAAGCCATAAAATGGAGCATTATTTGCATTGTGGTTTATAATAATCATCATCCAGGACACCCAATCCCTGCAGAATCTGTGCCAAGAAGTGACAAGACAAATTTCAATGAGACAAAGATTTGACGAGGATTCTGTGCAGATTGTGACATAAAATTTGGTCTAGAAGAGGACGGAAGAGTCTGGAGGAGAAGGACAGAGGAGTCTGGGGAAGGAGGACAGAGGAGTCTGGAGGAGAAAGACAGAGGGGTCTGGAGCAGGAGGAGGAGAGGGCCGAGGAGTCTGGGGGAGGAGAGGACAGAGGAGTCTGGAGGAGGAGGTCAGAGGAGTCTGGAGTAGGAGGACAGAGGGGTCTGGAGGAGGAGAGGACAGAGGAGTCTGGAGGAGGAGAGGACCGAGGAGTCTGGAGGAGGAGAGGACCGAGGAGTCTGGAGGAGGAGAGGACCGAGGAGTCTGGAGGAGGAGAGGACCGAGGAGTCTGGAGGAGGAGAGGACCGAGGAGTCTGGAGAAGGAGAGGACCGAGGAGTCTGGAGGGAGGTGGACAGAGGGGTCTGGGGGAGGAGGACAGAGGGGTCTGGAGGAGGAGAGGACCGAGGAGTCTGGAGGAGGAGAGGACCGAGGAGTCTGGAGGAAGAGAGGACCGAGGAGTCTGGAGGAGGAGAGGACCGAGGAGTCTGGAGGAGGAGAGGACCGAGGAGTCTGGAGGGAGGAGGACAGAGGGGTCTGGGGGAGGAGAGGACAGAGGAGTCTGGGGAAGGAGGACATAGGGGTCTGGAGGAGGAGAGGGCAGAGGAGTCTGGAGGAGGAGAGGACAGAGGAGTCTGGAGGAGGAGAGGACAGAGGAGTTTGGAGGAGGAGAGGACAGAGGAGTCTGGAGGAGGAGAGGACAGAGGAATCTGGAGGAGGAGGACAGAGGGGTCTGGAGGAGGAGGAGAGGGCAGAGGAGTCTGGGGGAGGAGAGGACAGAGGAGTTTGGAGGAGGAGGACAGAGGAGTCTGGGGAAGGAGGACAGAGGAGTCTGGAGGGAGGAGGACGGAGGAGTCTGGAGGAGGACAGGAGTCTGGAGGAGGACAGAGGAGTCTGTAGGAGGAGGACAGAGGAGTTTGGGGAAGGAGGACAGAGGAGTCTGGAGGAGGAAAGAGGGGTGTGGAGGAGGAGGACAGAAGCATCTGGCGGAGGAGGACAGAGGATTCTGGAGGAGGAGAATAGAAGAGTCTGGAGGGGGAGAATAGAGGAGTCTGGAGGAGGACAGAGGAGTCTGGAGGAGGAAAGAGGAGTCTGGCGAAATAGGACAGAGGAGTCTGGAGGAGAAGGACAAAGGGGTGTGGAGGAGGAGAACAGAGGAGTCTGGGGGAGGAGGACAGAAGAGTCTGGGGAAGCAGAACAGAGGAGTCTGAAGGAGGAGAATAGAAGAGTCTGGAGGAGGAGAATAGAGGAGTCTGGAGGAGGAGGAGGAAAGAGGAGTCTGGCGAAGGAGTCTGGAGGAGAAGGACTAAGGGGTGTGGAGGAGGAGGACAGAGGAGTCTGGGGGAGGAGGAGGAGGACAGAGGAGTCTGGAGGTAGTAGACAGAGGGGTCTGGGGGAGGAGGACAGAGGAGTCTGAAGGAGGACAGAGGAGTCTGGGGAGGAGGAGGACAGAGGAGTCTGGGGGAGGAGGTCAGAGAAGTCTGGAGAAGGAGGACAGAGGAGTCTGGAGGAGGTGGACAGAGGAGTCTAAAGGAGGACAGAGGAGTCTGGGGGAGGAGTAGGAGGACAGAGAAGTCTGGAGGAGGAGAAGGACAGAGGAGTCTGGAGGAAGAGAAGGACAGAGGGGTCTGGAGGAGGAGGACAGAGGAGTCTGAAGGAGGACAGAGGTGTCTGGGGGAGAAGGAGGACAGAGGAGTCTGGGAAAGGAGAACTGAGGAGTCTGGAGGAGAAGGACAAAGGGGTGTGGAGGAGGAAGACAGAGGAGTCTGGGAGAGGAGGAGGACAGAGGAGTCTGGAGGAGGAGGACAGAGGAGTCTGGGGGAGGAGGACAGAGGAGTCTGGGGGAGGAGGTCAGAGGAGTCTGGAGGAGGAGGACAGAGGAGTCTGGAGGAGGAGGACAGAGGAGTCTGGAGGAGGAGGACAGAGGAGTCTGGAAGGAGGAGGACGGAGGAGTCTGGAGGAGGACAGAGGAGTCTGGAGGAGGAGGACAGAGGAGTCTGGAGTAGGAGGACAGAGGAGTTTGAGGAAGGAGGACAGAGGAGTCTGGAGGAGGAGGACAGAGGAGTCTGGGGGAGGAGGAGGAGGACAGAGGAGTCTGGAGGAGGAGGACAGAGGAGTCTGGAGGAGGAGGAGGACAGAGGAGTCTGGGGGAGGAGGTCAGAGGAGTCTGGAGAAGGAGGAGGAGGTCAGAGGAGTCTGGGGAAGGAGGAGGAGGACAGAGGAGTCTGGAGGAGGAGGACAGAGGAGTCTGGAGAAGGAGGAGGTGGACAGAGGGGTCTGGGGGAGGAGGACAGAGGAGTCTGGGGGAGGAGGAGGAGGACAGAGGAGTCTGGAGGAGGAGGAGGAGGACAGAGGAGTTTGGAGGAGGAGGATAAGGACAGAGGAGGAGGACAGAGGAGTCTGGAGGAGAAGGACAAAGGGGTGTGGAGAAGGAAGACAGAGGAGTCTGGGGGAGGAGGAGGACAGAGGAGTCTGGGGGAGGAGGTCAGAGGAGTCTGGAGGAGGAGGACAGAGGAGTCTGGAGGAGGAGGACGGAGTAGTCTGGAGGAGGACAGAAGGGTCTCTCCCCCCTCCCCCCCCTACATTCAGAAGACATGAATTCTCAGCTGAGCACATGGTTGTGTAGTGAAGGATCAGGAGGATTATAGTTATTATTTGTTGTATTTAGCATTTTATATATGTGGGGACACAGGGTGGTGATGGTGGAAATACCTGATCACTTCATGACGCCAGGGCACCGTTATCCTGTACACAGTCTGAGGTTGGAGACAGCTTCTCCTGGGCCAGACACAGGGAATAAATGAACACAATGAAGACAGATAACTGTCTTTCCTGAGCTGGTGCAGATGGTAATACACAGACAGTTGGCTTTAGGTGAGAGAGTGCAGCGTGACCCCTTGGGAGTCCTGTTGCCTTGCTGGGATTTGTGGTGCTTTCACCAAACAGATTAATACTTACTTGTGAGACGTAAGGATGAATCCTGGTAGGTAGGGTCCTGTCAAGGTCGGAAGACTTCTCCGCAGGGGCATGAACTTCCTTGGGAGTATTTTCTTGCAGGATGTCCGGTTGAGAGATCAGATTTAAGCCTCTCCTCAGAGCACACGACACACAGCACACCTGAACCTCACTAAACTGAAAAACGCCTCCCTCTAAACACTAAATAGGGAAGAAATTCGGGGTTCCCATTGGCAGGCAGGGTCACATGGGGTTCACTGCTCTCCTTTAAGGGCACAGTAACACAGAATAACATATATAAATATAACAATGCTGTAATTAAAGGGGTACTCCGCTGCTCAGCGTTTGAACTGTTCCGAATGCTGGAGCCGGGAACTCGTGACGTCATATCCCCGCCCCCTCATGAAGTCACGCCCCGCCCTCTCGATGCAAGTCTATGGGAGGGGGCATGACATGAGGGGGCGGGGATATGACGTCACGAGCTCCCGGCTCCAGCGTTTGGAACAGTTTGTTCCAAGAGCTGAGTAGCGGAGTACCCCTTTAACCTGTTGGGGACCACGGGCGTATGGATACGCCCTTGCGTCCTGGTACTTAAGGACCAAGGGTGTACCTGTACGCCCATGGGAATTTTGATCCCGGTCGCTATCCGGACGGGGTTCGGAACGGGATGCCTGCTTAATCATTCAGCAGGCATCCCGTGCAAATGCCTGGGGGGGGGGGGGGGGGGGGCCTGCGATCGCCGCAAATGGCCAATCAATTTAGATTGGCGATTTGCGGCGATTCTGGGCTGATTGGGTCTCTGAATTTCGGGGCCCATTACACAACTCAAGGCCTGCCCCCCCCCCCCCCCCAAAACCCCCGTGGCCTGCCCCCAATTTTATTTTATCTTCTAGATATATATTTCTAATTAGATTAGAGCATTCATGGAGGGGGTGTGCCGGCCGCGGCTTCCTGCGGGGTACAGACATCACTGCCGGGACCCCGTGCAGGAGATCACAAGGGGCCCAATGCTCAGACCCCCGCGATCTATAACTTATCTCCTATCCTTGGATAGAGGATAAGTTATTTTTCACCAGATTACTCCTTTAACGGCTACCCCCCCCCTTCCAAGGCCCGGGCATTTTAGTATAAGCAGCTAATTTTTTTGGTGGGGGTCTGACTGCTGAGACCCCCACCGATCACCTCAGTTGAAGTGGTTCTCCAGCTGTTGGAAAGTTAAAACTCCCATCATCTCTGGAGAGCCTCAGGCATTATGGGAGTTGTAGTTTTGTAACAGCTGGAGAGACACAGATTGGACACAGTTTTACCCATCATCACTGCAGAACTTACAAGTGACTACAGCTCTGATGGGACAGTCAGGAGAACACACAATGATATCAGTGACTACAGCTCTGATGGGACAGTCAGGAGAACACACAATGATATCAGTGACCCGAGTGACGTCTTCTGACTTGAGTGATATATTCTCTGTTATCTTTTCTTCTTCATCTGGTCCAGAGACCAGGTCTTCCCCCAGCTCCATCTTCTCTGCAGAGTCTGACATACAGACATCATTGGCTTCTCACTTTGTCAGCAGATCCTCATCCTCTGCATGAAGACAGTAATCATTATAACCTTGCCAGAAAGTGTAACCTAAATAAAATACTGCCCCACACTGTACCCTGAATATAATACTGCCCCACATTGTACCCTGAATATAATACTGCTATACACTGTACCCTGAATATAATACTGCCCCACACTGTACCCTAAATATAATACTGCCCCACACTGTACCCTAAATAAAATCCTGCCCCACACTGTACCCTAAATATAATACTGCCCCACACTGTACCCTAAATATAATACTGCCCCACACTGTACCCTAAATAAAATCCTGCCCCACACTGTACCCTAAATAAAATCCTGCCCCACACTGTACCCTGAATATAATACTGCCATACACTGTACCCTGAATATAATACTGCTATACACTGTACCCTGAATATAATACTGCCCCACACTGTACCCTGAATATAATACTGCCCCACACTGTACCCTAAATAAAATCCTGCCCCACACTGTACCCTAAATATAATACTGCCCCACACTGTACCCTAAATATAATACTGCCCCACACTGTACCCTAAATAAAATCCTGCCCCACACTGTACCCTAAATATAATACTGCCCCACACTGTACCCTGAATATAATACTGCCATACACTGTACCCTGAATATAATACTGCTATACACTGTACCCTGAATATAATACTGCCTCACACTGTACCCTGAATAGAATACTGCCCCACACTGTACCCTGAATATAATACTGCCACACACTGTACCCTGAATATAATACTGCTACACACTGTACCCTGAATATAATACTGCCACACACTGTACCCTGAATATAATACTGCCCCACACTGTACCCTTAATATAATCCTGCCCCACACTGTACCCTGAATATAATACTGCCATACACTGTACCCTGAATATAATACTGCTATACACTGTACCCTGAATATAATACTGCCATACACTGTACCCACTAAATATAATACTGCCAAACACTGTACCCTGAATATAATACTGCCATACACTGTACCCACTAAATATAATACTGCCCCACACTGTACCCTGAATATAATACTGCCCCACACTGTACCCTGAATATAATACTGCCACACACTGTACCCTGAATATAATACTGCTATACACTGTACCCTGAATATAATACTGCCACACATTGTACCCTGAATATAATACTGCCACACACTGTACCCTGAATATAATACTGCCCCACACTGTACCCTAAATAAAATACTGCCCCACACTGTACCCTGAATATAATACTGCCCCACACTGTACCCTGAATATAATACTGCCCCACACTGTACCCTAAATAAAATACTGCCCCACACTGTACCCTAAATAAAATACTGCCCCCACACTGTACCCTAAATAAAATACTGCCCCACACTGTACCCTAAATAAAATACTGCCCCACACTGTACCCTAAATAAAATACTGCCCCACACTGTACCCTAAATATAATCCTGCCCAACACTGTACCCTAAATAAAATACTGCCACACACTGTACCCAGAATATAATACTGCCCCACACTGTACCCTAAATAAAATACTGCCCCACACTGTACCCTAAATATAATACTGCCCCACACTGTACCCTAAATAAAATACTGCCACACATTGTACCATAAATATAATACTGCCCCCCACTGTACCCTAAATAAAATCCTGCCCCAAACTGTACCCTAAATAAAATACTGCCCCACACTGTACCCTAAATAAAATACTGCCCCACACTGTACCCTAAATAAAATACTGCCCCAAACTGTACCCTGAATATAATACTGCTATGCACTGTACCCTGAATATAATACTGCCACACACTGTACCCACTAAAAATAATCTCCTCATCACTACTATAACCCCCCCGCACCTCTCCTCATCACTACTATAACCCCCCCGCACCTGTCCTCATCACTACTATAACCCCCTGCACCTCTCCTCATCACTACTATAACCCCCCCGAACCTCTCCTCATCACTACTATAACCTCCCCCGCACCTCTCCTCATCACTACTATAACCCCCCCGCACCTCTCCTCATCACTACTATAACCCCCCCGCACCTCTTCTCATCACTACTATAACCCCCTGCACCTCTCCTCATCACTACTATAACCCCCCCGCACTTCTCCTCATCACTACTATAACTCCCCGCACCTCTCCTCATCACTACTATAACCCCCCGCACCTCTCCTTACCACTACTATAACCCCCCGCACCTCTCCTCATCACTACTATAACCCCCCTGCACCTCTCCTCATCACTACTATAACCCCCTGCACCTCTCCTCATCACTACTATAACCCCCACACCTCTCCTCATCACTACTATAACCCCCCCACACCTCTCCTCATCACTACTATAACCCCCCGCACCTCTCCTCATCACTACCACAACCCCCCCGCACCTCTCCTCATCACTACTATAACCCCCCCGCACCTCTCCTCATCACTACTATAACCCCCCGCACCTCTCCTCATCACTACTATAACCCCCCCAGCACCTCTCCTCATCACTACTATAACCCCCCCAGACCTCTCCTCATCACTACTATAACCCCCCTGCACCTCTCCTCATCACTACTATAACCCCCCCGCACCACTCCTCATCACTACTAGTGTTGCTCGCGAATATTCGCAATGCGCGAATATAGCACTACATATTCATAAATATGAATATTCTTTTTTTTTTTTTTCCACAGTACACATCACAGTGATCATCCCTCTCTGCTTCCAGCTTGTGTGGTGTAAAGAAGGCTCTAATACTACTGTGTGAGACTGGTGTGCGAATTTTCGCATATGCAAATTTTCCCTTATGCTAATTTTGTATATGCTCATTTTCGCATATGTTAATTTTCGCATTCGCGAATTTTCACATATGCGAAAATAAAACGAGAATATTACGAATATGCGAATATCCGCGAATATATGACGAATATTCGTCCATATATTCGCAAATTCGAATATGGCCTATGCCGCTCAACACTACTCACTACTATAACCCCCCCAGCACCTCTCCTCATCACTACTATAACCCCCGCACCTCTCCTTATCACTACTATAACCCCCCGCACCTCTCCTCATCACTACTATAACCCCCCCGCACCTCTCCTCATCACTACTATAACCCCTCGCACCTCTCCTCATCACTACTATAACCCCCCTGCACCTCTCCTCATCACTACTATAACCCCCTGCACCTCTCCTCATCACTACTATAACCCCCCACACCTCTCCTCATCACTACTATAACCCCCTGCACCTCTCCTCATCACTACTATAACCCCCCACACCTCTCCTCATCACTACTATAACCCCCCCGCACCTCTCCTCATCACTACTATAACCCCCCCTGCACCTCTCCTCATCACTACTATAACCCCCCTGCACCTCTCCTCATCACTACTATAACCCCCCCGCACCTCTCCTCATCACTACTATAACCCCCCCGCACCTCTCCTCATCACTACTATAACCCCTCGCACCTCTCCTCATCACTACTATAACCCCCCGCACCTCTCCTTACCACTACTATAACCCCCCGCACCTCTCCTCATCACTACTATAACCCCCCCGCACCTCTCCTCATCACTACTATAACCCCCCGCACCTCTCCTCATCACTACTATAACCCCCCGCACCTCTCCTCATCACTACTAATAACCCCCCCAGCACCTCTCCTCATCACTACTATAACCCTTCACACTTCTCCTCATCACTACTATAACCCCCCCAGACCTCTCCTCATCACTACTATAACCCTTCACACCTCTCCTCATCACTACTATAACCCCCCCAGACCTCTCCTCATCACTACTATAACCCCCCTGCACCTCTCCTCATCACTACTATAACCCCCTCCCTGCACCTCTCCTCATCACTACTATAACCCCCACACCTCTCCTCATCACTACTATAACCCCCCCCACACCTCTCCTCATCACTACTTTAACCCCCCGCACCTCTCCTCATCACTACTACAACCCCCCACACCTCTCCTCATCACTACTATAACCCCCCGCACCTCTCCTCATCACTACTATAACCCCCCGCACCTCTCCTCATCACTACTATAACCCCCCGCACCTCTCCTCATCACTACTAATAACCGCCCCAGCACCTCTCCTCATCACTACTATAACCCTTCACACCTCTCCTCATCACTACTATAACCCCCCCAGACCTCTCCTCATCACTACTATAACCCCCCTGCACCTCTCCTCATCACTACTATAACCCCCCGCACCTCAACCCATCACTACTATAACCCCCCCGCACCTCTCCTCATCACTACTATAACCCCCCCTGCACCTCTCCACATCACTACTATAACCCCCCGCACCTCTCCTCATCACTACTATACCCCCCCACACCTCTCCTCATCACTACTATAACCCCCCCCGCACCTCTCCTCATCACTACTATAACCCCCCCTGCACCTCTCCTCATCACTACTATAACCCCCCTGCACCTCTCCTCATCACTACTATAACCCCCCCGCACCTCTCCTCATCACTACTATAACCCCCCGCACCTCTCCTTACCACTACTATAACCCCCCGCACCTCTCCTCATCACTACTATAACCCCCCCGCACCTCTCCTCATCACTACTATAACCCCCTCCCTGCACCTCTCCTCATCACTACTATAACCCCCACACCTCTCCTCATCACTACTATAACCCCCCCACACCTCTCCTCATCACTACTTTAACCCCCCGCACCTCTCCTCATCACTACTACAACCCCCCACACCTCTCCTCATCACTACTATAACCCCCCGCACCTCTCCTCATCACTACTATAACCCCCCGCACCTCTCCTCATCACTACTATAACCCCCCGCACCTCTCCTCATCACTACTAATAACCCCCCCAGCACCTCTCCTCATCACTACTATAACCCTTCACACCTCTCCTCATCACTACTATAACCCCCCCAGACCTCTCCTCATCACTACTATAACCCCCCTGCACCTCTCCTCATCACTACTATAACCCCCCGCACCTCAACCCATCACTACTATAACCCCCCCGCACCTCTCCTCATCACTACTATAACCCCCCCCCTACACCTCTCCACATCACTACTATAACCCCCCGCACCTCTCCTTACCACTACTATAACCCCCCGCACCTCTCCTCATCACTACTATACCCCCCACACCTCTCATCACTACTATAACCTGCATCTCTCATCACCCCCATAACACCCCCTGCACCTCTCATGACCCCCATAACACCCCCTGCTCCTCTCATCACCCCCATAACACCCCCCTGCATCTCTCATCACCTCCATAACACCCCCCAGCACCTCTCATCACCCCCATAACACCCCCTCTCATTACCCCCATAACCCCCCATCATCTCTAATTACCCCCATAACACCCCCCTGCAATTCTCATCCCCCCATAACCCCCCTGCATCTCTCATCACCCCCATAACCCCCCTCTCATCACCCCATAACCCCCCTGCATCTCTCATCACCTCCATAACCCCCCCCCTCATCACCCCCATAACACCCCCTGCACCTCTCATTACCCCATAACCCTCCCTCTCATCACCCCCATAAGCTCCCCATCACCTCATCACCCCCATAACACCCCCCTGCACCTCTCATTACCCCAATAACCCCCCTCTCATCACCCCCATAGCACCCTCCTGCACCTCTCATTACCCCCATAACCCCCCTCTCATCCCTCCCATAACACCCCCTCTCATTACCCCCATAACCCCCCCTGCATCTCTCATTACCCCCATAACACCCCCCTGCAACTCTCATCACCCCATAACCCCCCTGCATCTCTCATCACCCCCATAACCCCCCCTCTCATCACCCCATAACCCCCTGCATCTCTCATCACCCCTATAACCCCCCCTCTCATCACCCCCATAACACCCCCTGCACCTCTTATTACCCCCATAACCCCCCCTCTCATCACCCCCATAACCTCCCCATCACCTCATCACCCCCATAACACCCCCCTGCACCTCTCATTACCCCCATAACCCCCTCTCATCACCTCCATAGCACCCTCCTGCACCTCTCATTACCCCCATAACCCCCCTCTCATCACCCCCATAACACCCTCCTGAACCTCTCACCACCCCCATAACCCCCCTCTCATCACCCCCATAACACCCCCCCTGCACCTCTCATTACCCCCATAACCCCCCTCTCATCACCCCCATAGCACCCTCCTGCACCTCTCATTACCCCCATAACCCCCCCTCTCATCACCCCCACAACACCCTCCTGCACCTCTCATTACCCCCATAACCCCCCCTCTCATCACCCCCATAACCCCCCTCTCATCACCCCCATAACCTCCCCATGCACCTCTCATCACCCCTATAACACCCCAAGCACCTCTCATCACCATTGTAGTCTGCAAACAACACCCCCCCCCCCGCCCCTTCACTTACCCTGCTGCGGGGTTCGGTACAGCTGCTGCTCCTGTCACAGTGTTCCACTGCACGGGGAGGATCCGTCGGGTGAATGCTGGACTGGAGATTACGCCAGGACAGGTCAGGTGACTGGAGTAGACGTGCGTGCCTGCGCGGGGCACGTCGACTCCCATCAGCCCCTGGCCTGTCCGGCCCTGCCATACTTCTTAAGGGGCCTGCACCCTAGAAAGAGTGGGCCTCATAGTCCTGCAGGCCCCCCGGACTATGAGGCCCGGTCATAGTTCTGACGGGCACCCAGCCAGGAGTCAGTGAGTGACAGTCGCAGTTACTCACTGACAAGCCGGAAAAAAAAAAAGGTACAGGGACATCCGGGCCACCCTGACGCTCCAGGCCCCAAACAAGTGTATGGGTTGTACCCGCCTGATTTCGGCCCTGGTTGCAAAACTATAACTCCCAGCATGCACTGATGGACCATGCATGCTGGGAGTTGTAGTTTTGCAAAAGCTGAAGGCACACGGGTGGGCAAAAACTGAGTTAGGAAACAGACAGTGGTGCGGAAACATTGCAGTAGTCTGTTACCTGACTCAGTGTTTCCCAATCCCAATCAGTGTGCCTCCAGCTGTTGCATAACTACAACTTCCAGCATGCATGGTCGGTCAGTGCATGCTGGGAGTTGTAGTTTTGCCCCTCCCCCCCTCCCCCACATGAATGTACAGGGTACAAGGTACATTCACATGGGCGGGGGTTTACAGCAAGTTTCCCGCTTCAAGTTTGAAATATGGCAAATTTTCCGCTGCAGCGGGAAACTCACTGTAAACGTCCACTTGTGTGAATGTACTCTAAAAACGCTACACTACACAACACACACCCTAAATAAAGAGTAAAACACTACATATACACTAGACTACACTAACACAAAATAAAGGGTAAAACACTACATATACACCCCTACACTGTAAAAATACATATACACTACACCCTTACACTGTGTTCATCCCCCACAATAAAAATATAAAAAAAAGTATTGTACGTCAGTTTTTCCAAAACAGAGCCTCCATCTGTTGCAAAATAATAACTTCCAGTATTGCCGGAAGACCATTGACTGTCCTGGCATGTTGGGAGTTTTGCAACAGCTGGAGGCATCCTTATTGGGGAAAACTGACGTACAGTATTTTTGGTATTGGAGGCAAGTATAACGCTTGCATCCAGGTCCACCCCTATGAAAATCCCTCATTTAGGCCTCAAATGCGCATGGCGCTCTCTCACTTCGGAGCCCTGTCGTATTTCAAGGAAACAGTTTAGGGCCACAAATGGGGTATTTCCATACTCAGGAGAAATTGCACTACAAATTTTTGGTGGCTTTTTCTCCTTTTACCCCTTATGAAAAGGCAAAGTTGGGGTCTAATCCAGCATGTTAGTGTAAAAAAAAATGTTTTTTTTACTCTAACATGCTGGTGTTGCCCCATTCTTTTCTCTTTAGAGGTAAAAGGAAATAAAGACCCACAAAATTTGTAGCACACTTTCTCCCAAATACGGAAATACCCCATATGTGGGTGTAAAATGCTCTGCGGGCGCACAACAAGGCTCAGCAGTGAGAGCGCACTATGTACATTTGAGGCCTACAGTATATTGGTGATTTGCACAGGGGTGGCTGCTGGTTACAGCGGTTCTGACATAAACGCAAAAAAATAAAAACCCACATGTGACCCCATTTTGGAAACTACACCCCTTACGGAACGTAACAAGGGGTATAGTGAGCCTTAACACCACAGAGGTGACTGACAGATTTTTGAACAGTTGAAGAATGTAATTTTTCATTTGCACAGCCCACTGTTACAAACATCTGTCAAACACCAGTGGGGCGTAAATGCTCACTGCACCCCTTGTTTCGTTCCTTGAGGAGTTTCTTTCCTAAATAGTATGCCATGTGGGGTGTTTTTTTGCTATCCTGGCACCATATGGGCTTCTTAAATGTGACATGCCCCCCAAAAACCATTTCAGAAAAATTTGCTCTCCAAAAGCCCAATGCCGCTCCTTCCCTTCTGAGCATTGTAGTGCACCCACAGAGCACTTTACATCCACATATGAGGTATTTCCTTACTCGAGAGAAATGGGGTTTAAAATTTTGGGGGACATTTTTACCTATTCCTCATTGTGAAAATGAAAAATTTGGGGTAACATCAGTATTTTGTTGAACATTTTTTTTTTCATTTTCACGTCCAACTTTATTGAACATTCGTCAAACGCCTGTGGGTTGTTAAGGCTCACTCTACCACTTGTTACGTTCCTTGAAGGGTTTAGTTTCCCAAATAGTATGCCATGTGGGGTGTTTTTTTTGCTGTGCTGGCGCCATAGGGGCTCCCTAAATGCAACATGCCCCCCAAAAACCATTTCTGCAAAATTCGCTCTCAAAAATCCCGTTGTCGCTCCTTCCCTTCCGAGCCCTCTACTGTGTCCGCCGAACACTTGACATACACATATGAGGTATTTCCTTACTCGAGAGAAATTGGGTTACATATTTTGGGGGCTTTTTCTCCTTTTCCCCTTTGTAAAAATTTAAAATACGGGTCTACAAGAACCTGTTAGCGTAAAAAATTAAGATTTTGAATTTTTGCCTCCACTTTGCTGCTATTTCTGTGAAACACCTAAAGGGTTAACAAACTTTCTGAATGTCATTTTGAATACTCGGGGGGGGGGGGGGGGGGGCGGTGTAGTTTTTATAATGGGGTCATTTATTGGGTATTTGTAACATAAAGACCCTCAAATCCACTTCAAAACTGAATTGGTCCCTGAAAAATTCAGATTTAGAAATTTACTTGAAAAATTAGAAAATTGCTGCTGAACTTTGAAGCCTCTGATGTCGTCCAAAAGTAAAAACATCTCAACTTTATAATGCAAATATAATGCAGATATAAATATGAATGTGAATCAATATATAATTTCTTTGGAATGTCTATTTTCCTTACAAGCAGAGAGCTTCAAAGTTTGAAAAATGCTACATTTTAAAATTTTTCATGAAATTTTTGAGTTTTTCACAAGAAATTATGCAAGTATCGATGAAAATGTACCACTATGTTAAAGTAGAATATGTCTCGAAAAAACTATCTCGGAATTAAATTCATAAGTAGAAGCATTCCAAAATTATTAAAGGGGTTATCCAGGAAAAAAAATTTTTTTTTTATATATCAACTGGCTCCAGAAAGTTAAACAGATTTGTAAATAACTTCTATAAAAAAAAATCTTAATCCTTTCAGTACTTATGAGCTTCTGAAGTTAAGGTTGTTCAGAGTAGAAGCAAATCCCCATAGCAAACCTCTTCTAAACTGGATGGTTCCCGAGACACATGTCATCAGAGAGAACTTAGACAGAAAAGAACAACCTTAACATCAGAAGCTCATAAGTACTGAAAGGATTAAGATTTTTTAATAGAAGTAATTTACAAATCTGTTTAACTTTCTGGAGCCAGTTGATTATATATATATATATATATATATATATATATATATATATATATAAAATTTCCTGGATAACCCCTGGGTACTCCGCCCCTAGACATCTTATCCCCTATCCAAAGGATAGGGGATAAGATGTCAGATCGCCGCGGTCCCGCTGCTGGGGACCCCGGGGATCCCCGCTGTGGCACCGTGCTATCATTACAGCACAGATCGAGTTTGCTCTGTGCGTAATGATGGGCGATACAGGGGACGGAGCAGCGTAGCGTCATGGCTCCGCCCCTCGTGACATCACGGCCCGTCCCCTTAATGTAAGTCTATGGCAGGGGGCGTGACAACAGCCACGCCCCCTCCCATAGACTTGTATTGAAAGGGCCGGGCCGTGACGTCACGAGGGGCGGAGCTGTGACATAACGATGCTCCGGCCCGTCATTACGTGCAGTGCGATCTGTCTAGGGGCGGAGTACCCCTTTAATGCTTAAAGTGACAGTGGTCAGAATCGCAAAAAATGCTCTTGTCCTTGGGGTCAAAATGGGCTCGGTCCCCAAGGGGTTAATTCAGAAAAATATCTCACTATAGGAATAGGATATAAACATACTTGATTTAAAGGGGTACTCTGGTGGAAAACTTTTTTTTTAAATTAAAGGGGTACTCCGCTGCTCAGCGTTTGAACTGTTCCGAAAGCTGGAGCCGGGAGCTTGTGACGTCATATCCCCGCCCCCTCATGACGTCACGCCCTGCCCTCTCAATGCAAGTCTACAGGAAGGGGCGTGACGGATGTCACGCCCCTTCCTGTAGACTTGCATTGAGAGGGCAGGGCGTGATGTCATGGGGGCGGGGCTAGGACGTCACGAGCTCCCGGCTCCACCGTTCGGAATAGTTCAAACGCTGAGCAGCGGAGTACCCCTTTAATTACAGTATTGTTATACGTATAAATATATTATTCTGTGTTACTGCGCCCTTAAATGAGATCAGTGAACCCCATGTGACCCTGCCTGCCAATGGGAACCCTCCGAAATTCTTCCCCATATAGTGTCTGGCACCAGTTGATTAAAAAAAAAAAAAAAAAGTTTTCCACCGGAGTACCCCTCTAACTGTAAGTCCCTGGTTGGGCCCGACACCTTGTGCTGCCCGAGACAGTCCTGTGCTGGGACACCACATATGTATCCGGTTTTATTCTGACAAATAAAATCGCAGTATAAAATCCTTAGTGTGAATATGTGTATAACTCTGCAGGGTGCGGATCCAGACAGGATAGACGCGATATCTAGGTATGAAGATTCCGGCACATGGCGGCTCCTCGCCTCTCCCGTATATCAGGTAATTATTGCGCTGAGATCTTTAATAATGCAGCGGCCCCGGCGCTCGGCGCATACGTAATGAGGCTGGAGATTAGATTAGAGGCCTGTGCGGTAATTACCTGATAGACTCGGCCCCAGCTGGGCCCCCGGCCCTGGAATCAGCTTTCACAGATAAGATGATTGTTGCGCGCTGCCTGAACGTGTGCGGGGTCTGGTCCTCGCCTCCAAAATCAATTACAGCCCCACAATCCTTCATATTTACATGGTCTGCGCCCAGATCTGCAGAGTATCCACATCCTAATTCAATTGGACTCTTTATGTTGGAAATTGCGTAGAAAGCCGGAGAAATCCCCAGATACTTGGGAGGTTTGAGGAGCAGAGAATGCTGGGATACGTCGTTCGGGGAGGATTCACACGCAGAACGTTTTTGTTGCAGAGATTTCCATTGATGTGAATCGGATTATTCTGGAGGCGACGGAAGCATCAGCAAGTGCAACAAAGTCTGACTCCGCCTACTACACCCACATAATAGGGCAGAGCGCCCCCGCCTGACTATAAGGTACAGAGCCAGGACCCCTACAATCATGTGCGTTTGGGTCAGTAATCACATGGTTAAAATAAGAAACGTCCCCAGAAAATACGTCTCCAGATCGTTTTAGTCGTGAGCTCCGATCCTGACGCTGGGACCATCGTGGGGGGGCGCACTTTACCATAAGGGATAATTTAAAGGGGTATTCCCATCACCCCCAGTGTGGGTGTTATACAATTTGCACAAAGGCCGTCGCCCCCATGATCTATATTGTTTTGCGTTTTTCGGAAGTTGCGTGCTGTTTGCGCAATTCTCATTAAAGTCAATGGGAGTTTAGCAAATAGTGTAACTTCCTAACTTAAAGGAGTACTCCGCCCCTAGAAATCTTATCCTCTATTCAAAGGATGGGGGATAAGATTTCTAATCATGGGGTTCCGCTGCTGAGTCCCCCGCCATCTCTGTGCAGCACCCAGCTTTCTTTAGAATGCTGGGAGCGGGCGGTGGGGTTGTGATGTCACGGCCACGCCCCCTTAACGCAAGTCTATGGGAGGGGGCGTGGCAGCAGCCCGTGGACATCACGACCCTGCTGCCCGCTCCAAGGGTTGGATACAAGATGTTCCGAATGCATGGGCAGCGGAGTACCCCTTTAAACTGCTTTAGGCTTCCTGACTACCCCCAGTGGCCACAAACGGGCCAGAGAAACCAAAATGACGAGAGGGGACAAAGGGCAGAAAAATGGACGTCCTCCATCACATCTCACCCCAGTATATAGACGTCCCCCATCACATCTCACCCCAGTATATAGACGTCCCCCATCACATCTCACCCCAGTATATAGACGTCCTCCATCACATCTCACCCCAGTATATAGACGTCCTCCATCACATCTCACCCCAGTATATAGACGTCCTCCATCACATCTCACCCCAGTATATGGACGTCCTCCATCACATCTCACCCCAGTATATAGACGTCCTCCATCACATCTCACCCCAGTATATAGACGTCCTCCATCACATCTCACCCCAGTATATAGACGTCCTCCATCACATCTCAACCCAGTATATAGACGTTCTCCATCACATCTCACCCCAGTATATAGACGTCCTCCATCACATCTCACCCCAGTATATAGACGTCCTCCATCACATCTCACCCCAGTATATAGACGTCCCCCATCACATCTCACCCCAGTATATAGACGTCCTCCATCACATCTCACCCCAGTATATAGACGTCCTCCATCACATCTCACCCCAGTATATAGACGTCCTCCATCACATCTCAACCCAGTATATAGACGTTCTCCATCACATCTCACCCCAGTATATAGACGTCCTCCATCACATCTCACCCCAGTATATAGACGTCCTCCATCACATCTCACCCCAGTATATAGACGTCCCCCATCACATCTCACCCCAGTATATAGACGTCCTCCATCACATCTCACCCCAGTATATAGACGTCCTCCATCACATCTCACCCCAGTATATAGACGTCCTCCATCACATCTCACCCCAGTATATAGACGTCCTCCATCACATCTCACTCTTCTGAGTGTTGCTGTGTAAGAGGGGGCGTGAAAGAGGAGTTACAAAAACAGGAGTTTGAAAGCAGGAGGTTGAGATCGCTGTGAGTGTTAATTTCTGAACCCACAAGGTCTACAAAAAATTTTAAGTGTCATTTTGACTGTCTGTTTTTTCCTATACATTTGTGAAATCCCCATAACTAGATGGCCTCCATGTTGGAAAATGCAGTCCAATGTACATCCTGTTCAATGTATGCAATCCTTGAACAACAGTTTGAGGGTGCATATTGTTGTGCGAGATGTGTGCTAGTTGTCCGTTTGGAAGCCCAGATCCTGGATCTAGAGGGGCGACTGGCAACAATGAGAAGCATTAACAACATGGAGAGGAGTCTCGTGCTCACTGAGCAGGCACTCTCGGGAATAGAGGTGGGGGAGGACAGTGGGACGGAGTTGCAGGACAGTCAGGCAGTTAGCTGGGTTACAGTTAGAAAGAGGGGTAGGGGAAAAAGTGTCAGGGAGGCTAGTCCTGAACTGGCACACCCCAACAAGTTTGCCCGCTTGGCAGATGAGGGGGATGCCATTACAGAGCTAGCAGAACTGCAGCAGGATACCTCCTCTGACCGACAGGGGGGTGTCTGCTCCAGTAAGGAGGGAGGGAGGAGTACAGGGCAGGCCAGACAGGTACTAGTGGTGGGGGACTCAATTATTAGGGGGACAGACAGGGCAATCTGTCACAAAGACCGGGATCGCCGAACAGTGTGTTGTCTGCCTGGCGCACGAGTTCGGCACATCGCGGATCGGGTTGACAGGTTGCTGGGCGGGGCTGGAGAGGACCCAGCAGTCATGGTACATATTGGCACCAATGACAAAGTAAGAGGTAGGTGGAGTGTCCTTAAAAATGATTTCAGGGACTTAGGCCGCAAGCTTAAGGCAAGGACCTCCAAGGTAGTATTTTCTGAAATATTACCTGTACCACGAGCCGCACCAGAGAGGCAGCGGGAGATCAGGGAGGTAAACAAGTGGCTCAGAAGCTGGTGTAGGAAGGAAGGGTTTGGGTTCATGGAGAACTGGGCTGACTTCGCTGTCGGTTACCGGCTCTACCGTGGGGACGGGTTGCACCTCAATGGGGAGGGTGCAGCTTTGCTTGGGGAGAAGATGGCTAGAAGGGTGGAGGAGTGTTTAAACTAGGGACTTGGGGGGAGGGAACCTACAGCAAAGAGGGGGAAGATAGTGTAGATAGAGAGGTGGGAATTATAAATGTACCTGGGGGTGGACCGGAGGGAGGGGTTAGAATAGTTAATAGGAATAGGCTTCATAGGAAAATAAAACTTACACCCTTGAATCCCATTAACCCCAATAACATAAAGGATGGAAATGTAAAGTGTATGTTCACAAATGCCAGAAGCCTAGCAAATAAAATGGGGGAGCTTGAGGCCTTGATACTGGAGGAACATATTGATATAGTTGGGGTCACTGAGACATGGCTGGTGATATAGTTGGGGTCACTGAGACATGGCTGGTGATATAGTTGGGGTCACTGAGACATGGCTGGTGATATAGTTGGGGTCACTGAGACATGGCTGGTGATATAGTTGGGGTCACTGAGACATGGCTGGTGATATAGTTGGGGTCACTGAGACATGGCTGGACTCCTCGCATGACTGGGCTGTCAATCTGCAGGGGTTTACATTGTTTCGCAAGGATAGAATGAACAGAAAAGGTGGTGGAGTCTGTCTGTATGTAAGAAGTGGTATGAAAGTCAGTGTGAACGATGCCATAGTGTGTGATGATTCTGAGGATGTGGAATCATTGTGGGTAGAATTACAAAAGGAGGGAAATACTGAAAAAATAATATTTGGGGTAATCTACAGACCCCCTAATATCACTGAAGAGATAGATGTTCGGCTTCATAAACAAATAGAGAGGGCCGCCCGGGCAGGTACAGTGGTAATAATGGGAGATTTTAACTATCCAGATATAGATTGGGGTCCGGGGTTGGCTAAAACTACAAAGGGGCGACAATTCCTAAATTTATTGCAGGATAATTTTATGGGCCAGTTTGTGGAGGACCAAACAAGAAGTGATGCCTTGTGGGATCTGATCATTTCCAACAACACAGAGCTGGTTGGTAATGTAACAGTGCGGGAAAACCTTGGTAATAGCGACCACAATATAGTTACTTTTGACTTAAAATGTAGAAAACAAAGACAGACAGGGAAGGCAAAAACATATAACTTTAAAAAGGCAAATTTCCCTGGGTTGAGGGCTGCACTACAGGACATAGACTGGGGGGAGGTGTTCTCAAATACTGATACAGAAGGGAAATGGGACATCTTTAAATCAACTCTAAATAACTATACAGCTAAATATATACCAAAGGGGAACAAATATAAACGATTAAAATTAAATCCTACATGGCTGACACATGATGTTAAAAGAGCAATAAACAACAAAAAAATTGCCTTCAAAAAATACAAATCTGATGGGTCAGCGATAACATTTAAACAGTACAAGGAGCTTAATAAAATCTGTAAAAATGTAATAAAAACAGCAAAAATTCAAAATGAGAGACAGGTGGCCAAAGAAAGCCAAACTAATCCTAAATATTTTTTTAGATATATAAATGCAAAAAAACCAAGGACAGAGCATGTAGGACCCCTTAATAATGATAATGGGGAGGTTGTCACGGGCGATCAAGAGAAGGCGGAGCTACTGAATGGGTTCTTTAGTTCTGTATATACTAGGGAAAAAGGAGCTGACATTGGCCAGGTCAGTGCTGGTAACACATCATGTACAGGTCAGTGCTGGTAACACATCATGTACAGGTCAGTGCTGGTAACACATCATGTAATGTACTGAACTGGCTTAATGTAGAGATGGTACAAGGTAAGTTAAGTGATATAAATGTAAGCAAATCCCCAGGGCCGGATGGACTACACCCAAGAGTTCTTAGAGAGGTAAGTTCAGTAATATCTGTACCCCTGTTCATGATATTTAGAGATTCTATGGTGTCTGGTATTGTGCCAAGGGACTGGCGCAAGGCGAATGTGGTGCCAATCTTCAAGAAGGGCTCTAGGTCTTCCCCAGGAAACTATAGACCGGTAAGTTTAACGTGCATTGTGGGTAAATTGTTTGAAGGACTTATAAGGGATTACATACAGGAATACATAGGGGATAATTGTATTATAAGTGATAGCCAGCATGGGTTTACTAAGGATAGAAGTTGTCAAACCAATCTAATTTGCTTTTATGAAGAGGTGAGTAGAAGCCTTGACAGAGGAATGGCTGTGGATATAGAGGGGGGCTGTGTATATAGAGGGGGGCTCTGTATATAGAGGAATGGCTGTGGATATAGTGTTTCTGGATTTTGCTAAAGCATTTGATACTGTCCCTCATAGACGTCTGACAGGTAAGTTAAGGTCCTTGGGCTTGGAAACTTTAGTTTGTAACTGGATTGAACACTGGCTCATGGATCGTACCCAGAGAGTGGTGGTCAATGATTCGTACTCTGATTGGTCCCCGGTAATTAGTGGTATACCCCAAGGTTCAGTACTGGGCCCGCTGTTGTTTAATTTATTTATCAATGATATAGAGGATGGTATTAACAGCTCTGTTTCTATCTTTGCAGATGACACCAAGCTTTGTAGCACGGTCCAGTCTATAGAGGATGTGCATAAGTTACAAGATGACTTGGATAGACTAAGTGTCTGGGCATCCACTTGGCAAATGAGGTTCAATGTGGATAAATGTAAAGTTATGCATCTGGGTACTAATAACCTGCAGCATCGTATGTCTTAGGGGGGATTAAACTGGCAGAGTCACTGGTAGAGAAGGATCTGGGTGTACTTGTAGATCACAGACTACAGAATAGCACAATGTCAGGCTGCTGCTTCCAAAGCCGGCAGGATATTGTCATGTATAAAAAGAGGCATGGACTCAAGGGACAGGGACATAATACTCCCCCTTTATAAAGCATTGGTACGGCCTCACCTGGAATATGCTGTTCAGTTTTGGGCACCTGTCCATAAAAGGGACACTGCGGAGTTGGAAAGGGTGCAGAGACGCACGACTAAACTAATATGGGGCATGGAACATCTTAGCTATGAGGAGCGATTAAAGGAGTTACAATTGTTTAGTCTTGAGAAGAGACGTTTAACCCCTTAAGGACACATGACGTACTGGAACGTCATGTGTCCACTCCCGATCTATAACGCGGGGCCACGGCGTGGCCCCGCGTCATAGCGGGTCGGGCCCGGCCTCTAACAACGGCCGGGACCCGTGGCTAATAGCGCGCGGCATTGATCGCTGTGCCGCGCGCTATTAACCCTTTAGACGCGGCGTTCAAAGTTGAACGCCGCGTCTAAAGTGAAATCGAAAGCATGCCGGCTAGCTCAGTGGGCTGTTCGGGATAGCCGCGGTGAAATCGCGGCATCCCGAACAGCTGACAGGACAGCGGGAGGGCCCCTACCTGCCTCCTCGCTGTCCGATCGCCGAATGACTGCTCAGTGCCTGAGATCCAGGCATGAGCAGTCATGCGGCAGAATCATCGATCACTGGTTTCTTATGAGAAACCAGTGATCAATGTAAAAGATCAGTGTGTGCAGTGTTATAGGTCCCTATGGGACCTATAACACTGCAAAAAAAAAGTGAATAAACATCATTTAACCCCTTCCCTATTAAAAGTTTGAATCACCCCCCTTTTCCCATAAAAGAAAAAACACAGTGTAAATAAAAATAAAAATAAACATAAATGGTATCGCCGCGTGCGGAAATGTCCGAATTATAAAAATATATCGTTAATTAAACCGCACGGTCAATGGCGTGCGCGCAAAAAAATTCCAAACTCCAAAATAGTGCATTTTTGGTCACTTTTTATATCATGAAAAAATGAATAAAAAGCGATCAATAAGTCCTATCAATGCAAAAATGGTACCGTTAAAAACTTCAGATCACGGCGCAAAAAATGAGCCCTCATACCGCCCCATACACGGAAAAATAAAAAAGTTATAGGGGTCAGAAGATGACAATTTTAAACGTATTAATTTTCCTGCATGTAGTTATGATTTTTTCCAGAAGTCCGACAAAATCAAACCTATATAATTCGGGGATCATTTTAATCGTATGGACCTACAGAATACATATCAGGTGTCATTTTTACCGAAAAATGTACTACGTAGAAACGGAAGCCCCCAAAAGTTACAAAACAGCGTTTTTTTTTTAAATTTTGTCGCACAATGATTTTTTTTCCCGCTTCACCATAGATTTTTGGGCAAAATGACTGACGTCATTACAAAGTAGAATTGGTGGCGCAAAAAATAAGCCATCATATGGATTTTTAGGTGTAAATTTGAAAGAGTTATGATTTTTTAAAGGCAAGGAGCAAAAAACGAAAATGCAAAAACGGAAAAACCTCCGGTCCTTAAGGGGTTAAGGGGGATATGATAAACGTATATAAGTATATAAATGGCCCATACAAAAAATATGGAGAAAAACTGTTCCAGGTTAAACCCCCCCAAAGGACGAGGGGGCACTCCCTCCGTCTGGAGAAGAAAAAGTTTAGTCTCAAGGGGCGACACGCCTTCTTTACCGTGAGGACTGTGAATTTATGGAACGGTCTACCTCAGGAACTGGTCACAGCAGGAACAATTAACAGCTTTAAAACAGGATTAGATACATTCCTGGAACAAAATAAGATTAATGCTTATGAAGAAATATAAAATCCCATCCCTTCCCCAATATCGCGCCACACCCCTACCCCTTAATTCCCTGGTTGAACTTGATGGACATATGTCTTTTTTCGACCGTACTAACTATATATAGACGTCCTCCATCACATCTCACCCCAGTATATAGACGTCCCCCATCACATCTCACCCCAGTATATAGACGTCCTCCATCACATTCACCCCAGTATATAGACGTCCTCCATCACATCTCACCCCAGTATATAGACGTCCTCCATCACATCTCACCCCAGTATATAGACGTCCTCCATCACATCTCACCCCAGTATATAGACGTCCTCCATCACATCTCACCCCAGTATATAGACGTCCTCCATCACATCTCACCCCAGTATATAGACGTCCTCCATCACATCTCACCCCAGTATATAGACGTCCTCCATCACATCTCACCCCAACACATAGACGTCCTCCATCACATCTCACCCCAGTATATAGACGTCCCCCATCACATCTCACCCCAGTATATAGACGTCCTCCATCACATTCACCCCAGTATATAGACGTCCTCCATCACATCTCACCCCAGTATATAGACGTCCTCCATCACATCTCACCCCAGTATATAGACGTCCTCCATCACATCTCACCCCAGTATATAGACGTCCTCCATCACATCTCACCCCAGTATATAGACGTCCCCCATCACATCTCACCCCAGTATATAGACGTCCTCCATCACATTCACCCCAGTATATAGACGTCCTCCATCACATCTCACCCCAGTATATAGACGTCCTCCATCACATCTCACCCCAGTATATAGACGTCCTCCATCACATCTCACCCCAGTATATAGACGTCCCCCATCACATCTCACCCCAGTATATAGACGTCCTCCATTACATCTCACCCCAGTATATAGACGTCCCCCATCACATCTCACCCCAGTATATAGACGTCCTCCATCACATCTCACCCCAGTATATAGACGTCCTCCATCACATCTCACCCCAGTATATAGACGTCCTCCATCACATCTCACCCCAGTATATAGACGTCCCCCATCACATCTCACCCCAGTATATAGACGTCCTCCATTACATCTCACCCCAGTATATAGACGTCCCCCATCACATCTCACCCCAGTATATAGACGTCCTCCATCACATTCACCCCAGTATATAGACGTCCTCCATCACATCTCACCCCAGTATATAGACGTCCTCCATCACATCTCACCCCAGTATATAGACGTCCTCCATCACATCTCACCCCAGTATATAGACGTCCCCCATCACATCTCACCCCAGTATATAGACGTCCTCCATTACATCTCACCCCAGTATATAGACGTCCCCCATCACATCTCACCCCAGTATATAGACGTCCTCCATCACATCTCACCCCAGTATATAGACGTCCCCCATCACATCTCACCCCAGTATATAGACGTCCTCCATCACATCTCACCCCAGTATATAGACGTCCCCCATCACATCTCACCCCAGTATATAGACGTCCTCCATTACATCTCACCCCAGTATATAGACGTCCCCCATCACATCTCACCCCAGTATATAGACGTCCTCCATCACATCTCACCCCAGTATATAGACGTCCTCCATCACATCTCACCCCAGTATATAGACGTCCTCCATCACATCTCACCCCAGTATATAGACGTCCTCCATCACATCTCACCCCAGTATATAGACGTCCCCCATCACATCTCACCCCAGTATATAGACGTCCTCCATCACATCTCACCCCAGTATATAGACGTCCTCCATCACATCTCACCCCAGTATATAGACGTCCCCCATCACATCTCACCCCAGTATATAGACGTCCTCCATCACATCTCACCCCAGTATATAGACGTCCTCCATCACATCTCACCCCAGTGTATAGACGTCCCCCATCACATCTCACCCCAGTATATAGACGTCCTCCATCACATCTCACCCCAGTATATAGACGTCCTCCATCACATCTCACCCCAGTATATAGACGTCCTCCATCACATCTCACCCCAGTATATAGACGTCCTCCATCACATCTCACCCCAAAACATAGACGTCCTCCATCACATCTCACCCCAGTACATAGACATCCTCCATCACATCTCACCCCAGTACATAGACTTCCTCCATCACATCTCACCCCAAAACATAGACGTCCTCCATCACATCTCACCCCAGTACATAGACATCCTCCATCACATCTCACCCCAGTACATAGACGTCCTCCATCACATCTCACCCCAGTACGTAGATGTCCTCCATCACATCTCACTCCAGTATATAGACGTCCTCCATTACATCTCACCCCAGTACGTAGACGTCCTCCATCACATCACACCCCAGTATATAGACGTCCTCCATCACATCTCACCCCAGCCTGTAGATGTCGTACATCACATCTCACCCCAGTACATAGACATCCCTCATCACATCTCACCACAGTATATAGACGTCCTCCATCACATCTCACCCCAGTATATAGACGTCCTCCATCACATCTCACCCCAGTACATAGACGTCCTCCATCACATCTCACCCCAGTATATAGACGTCCTCCATCACATCTCACCCCAGTATATAGACGTCCTCCATCACATCTCACCCCAGTATATAGACGTCCTCCATCACATCTCACCCCAGTATATAGACGTCCTCCTTCACATCGCACCCCAGTACATAGACGTCCTCCATCACATCTCACCCCAGTATATAGACGTCCTCCATCACATCTCACCCCAGTACATAGACGTCCTCCATCACATCTCACCCCAGCCTGTAGATGTCGTACATCACATCTCACCCCAGTATATAGACATCCTCCATCACATCTCACCCCAGTACGTAGACATCCTTTATCACATCTCACCCCAGTACATAGACGTCCTCCATCATTCCTGTTGTTAATGCTAATGGGTCTGATCTACGATAGAGCAGAAAATGACATAATTCATAAATCACATCAGACAGAATTAGAGCACAAGATCTACCTGCTATTGGAAAGTAATGAAGGGAGAAGAAAGGAGGAGCCGCAGCACCATGGGAGGCACAATGGCGCTTTTGAAATGGCGCCAAAAATGCTGTCAGTAGGCGTGACTAAAGAGTAATGAAAAGACGGGGGGGGGGGGGGGGGAGTCTTAGTGTAATAAAAAGACTGGGATGTAATGAAGAGGCAGAGGATTGTAATGAAAGTTAAGGGAGGTGAAATATAGAGACAGGGAGGTGAAATATAGAGAAAGGGGTGTAATGAAGAGACAGGGGCTTACAATGAAGAGACTGGGGAGTGTAATGAAGAGACTGGGGAGTGTAATGAAGAGACTGGAGAGGGTAATGAAGAGACGGGAGAGTGTAATGAAGAGACGTGTGTGTGTGTGTGTGTGTGTGGGTGTGTGTGTGTGGGGTGGGGGGGGGTGCTGTGAGGATAACTCTGCATTATGTCCTTAAGTATGTGGTAGAGACAGGCCTACTTTCTGACAATCCTTTATTTTCATTGTTGTAAAGTGATGAGCGCCAAATTTTCTGAGTTATGTTTTATTTATTTTTTTACATCAGAATAAATGGTGTATGTTCCGTTGAGATACAACACCCAGCACCCCCCCCCCCCTCCCAATCTGTAGAACTTTCTGGCACCAGTTGACTTGAAGACAACTTGTTTTCTACAGGAGAGCCCCTATAAAGAAGCATCTTAAAGCAAGGTGCGATGTGCGGCGTACAAATGCATGTACCGTAAAGATGCCGGCAACATCCACAGGTGCAGGTGAGACAGCTGTTTCATACGCTTTTGCACGAAACAGCTGAGAAAGAAAGTTTCGAGCTATATTCTGGTCATATACATGAGAAGATGAGACAACGCCCCCCCTCTAGATTCTATGTGCAGGGTCCCAGGGGTCGTCATCCCATCCCCCGTATATCCCAGCCATTCCCCAGCGGGCGTCATCATCTCATCCCCCCGTATATCTCAGCCATTCCCAGGGGTCATCATCCCATCCCCTGTATATCTCAGCCATTCCCCAGGAGTCGTCATCCCATCCCCCGTATATATCAGCCATTCCCCAGGGGTCGTCATCCCATCCCCCGTATATCCCAGCCATTCCCCAGCGGGTGTCATCATCTCATCCCCCCGTATATCTCAGCCATTCCCCAGGGGTCATCATCCCGTCCCCTGTATATCTCAGCCATTCCCCAGGGGTCGTCATCCCATCCCCCGTATATCTCAGCCATTCCCCAGGAGTCGTCTTCATCCCACCCCCCGTAAATCTCAGCCATTCCCCAGGGGTCGTCATCATCTCATCCCCCGTATATATCTCAGCCATTCCCCAGGGGTCGTCATCCCATCCCCCGTATATCTCAGCCATTCCCCAGGGGTCGTCATCATCTCATCCCCTGCATATCTCAGCCATTCCCCAGGGGTCGTCATCTCATCCCCCGTATATCTCAGCCATTCCCCAGGGGTCGTCATCATCTCATCCCCCGTATATCTCAGCCATTCCCCAGGGGTCTTCATCCAATCCCCCGTATATCTCAGCCATTCCCCAGGGGTCGTCATCCCATTGTTACGCCGAGCGCTCCGGGTCCCTGCTCCTCCCCAGAGCGCTCGCGGCGTTCCTCTCTCTCCAGCGCCCCGGTCAGACCCGCTGACCGGGAGCGCTGCAATGACCTTGCCGGCGGGGATGCGATTCACATTGCGGGACGCACCCGCTCGCGAATCGCATCCCAAGTCATTCACCTGTCCCGATCCCCGGCTGTCACGTCCTGGCACGCGCGGCTCCGCTCCTTAGGGCGCGCGCGCGCGCCAGCTCTCTAAGATTTAAAGGGCCAGTGCACCAATGATTGGTGCCTGGCCCAATCAGTCTAATTAGCCTCCAAGTGCTCCCTGTCTATATAACCTCACTTCCCCTTTCCTTCCTTGCCGGATCTTGTTGCCTTTGTGCCAGAGAAAGCGTTACAGTGTTTGCCTTACCAGTTTGCCTGACCTCTTGCTATTGCTATTGACTACGAACCTTGCCGCCTGCCCCGACCTTCTGCTACGTCTGACCTTGCCTCTGCCTAGTCCTTCTGTCCCACACCTTCTCAGCAGTCAGCGAGGTTGAGCCGTTGCCGGTGGATACGACCTGGTTGCTACCGCCGCAGCAAGACCATCCCGCTTTGCGGCGGGCTCTGTTGAATACCAGTAGTAACCCTAGAACCGGTCCACCAACACGGTCCACGCCAATCCCTTGCTGACACAGAGGATCCACATCCAGCCTGCCGAACCCTAACAGTAGATCCGGCCATGGATCCCGCTGAGGTCCCGCTGCCAGTTGTCGCTGACCTTACCACGGTGGTCGCCCAGCAGTCTCAACAAATAGAGCAACTTGGACGCCCAAGTTCACCCAACAAGGATAGCAGCTGTCGCAGTTGACTGCCATGCTACAGCAACTTCTGCCACAGCTACAGCAGCAACCATCTCCTCCGCCAGCTCCTGCACCTCCTGCACAGCGAGTGCCCGCTCCTGGCCTCCGCTTGTCCCTGCCGGACAAAATTGATGGGGACTCTAGACTTTGTCGAGTTTCCTGTCGCAATGTTTCCTACATTTGGAGATGTTGTCGGACCAATTTCCTACAGAATGGTCAAAGTTGGCTTTCGTGGTCAGTCTCCTGTCTGGGAAGGCCCTGTCATGGGCCACACCGCTCTGGGACCGCAATGATCCTGTCACTGCCACTGCACAGTCCTTCTTCGCTGAGGTTTGTAGTGTCTTCGAGGAACCAGCCTGAGCTTCTTCTGCCGAAACTGCCTTGCTGAACCTGATCCAGGGAAATTCTTCTGTAGGCGAATACGCCATCCAATTTCGTACCCGCGCCTCAGAACTATCTTGGAACAACGAGGCCCTCTGCGCGACCTTTAAAAAAGGCCTATCCAGTAACATCAAAGATGTGCTGGCCGCACGAGAAATTCCTGCCAACCTGCATGAACTTATCCATTTGGCCACCCGCATTGACATGCGCTTTTCTGAAAGACACCAGGAGCTCTGCCAGGAAAAAGACCTTGATCTCTGGGCACCTCTCTCACAGTATCCTTTGCAATCTACCCCTGTGCCTCCCGCCGAGGAGGCTATGCAAGTGGATTGGTCTCGCCTGACCCATGAAGAGAGGACTAGCCGCAGAGATAAAAATTTATGTCTGTACTGCGCTAGTACCGAACATTTCTTGGTGGATTGCCCTATTTGTCCTCCACGTCTGGGAAACGCACGCACGCACCCAGCTCACGTGGGAGTGGCGTCTCTTGGTCTGAAGTCTGCTTCTCCACGTCTCACTGTGCCCGTACGGATTTCTCCTTCTGCCAACTCCTCCTTCTCAGCTATGGCCTTCTTGGACTCTGGTTCTGCGGGAAATTTTATTTTGGCCTCTTTTGTTAATAAGTTCAAAATCCCTGTGACCCGTCTTGTCAAGCCGCTCTACATTTCCTCGGTCAACAGAGTTAAATTGGACTGCACCGTGCGTTACCGCACAGAACCCCTGCTCATGAGCATTGGACTGCATCACGAAAAAATAGAATTTTTTGTTTTGCCCAACTGCACCTCTGAAGTCCTCCTCGGTCTGCCATGGCTCCACCACTCTCTTACCCTTGACTGGACCACCGGGGAAATCAAGTGCTGGGGTACTTCTTACCACAAAAAATGCCTCACGTCTGCTCCCAGTCCCGTCAGGCAAGCCTCAGTGCCTCCTCCTACACCTGGTCTACCCAAGGCCTATCAGGACTATGCTTTGCCTCCTCATAGCCCCCATCCTGGTAACACTCTGCCCCATACCAAGCTTCACCCTCTGCCCCCCCTCCCCATTCCCATTCCTTCTGAACTGCCTGCCGTTGATGACCATACCCAGGACTTCACTGTCCTCAAGAAGAGGACTCTACAATCGCTCCCAAAGTCCTCGTCTCTGGTGGAGCGACAATCGGACAAAAAGAAGGGGAGACCTAAGGGGGGGGGGTACTGTTACGCCGAGCGCTCCGGGTCCCTGCTCCTCCCCGGAGCGCTCGCGGCGTTCCTCTCTCTGCAGCGCCCCGGTCAGACCCGCTGACCGGGAGCGCTGCAATGACCTTGCCGGCGGGGATGCGATTCGCATAGTGGGATGCGCCCGCTCGCGAATCGCATCCCAGGTCACTCACCTGTCCCGGTCCCCGGCTGTCACGTCCTGGCGTGCGCGGCTCCGCTCCTTAGGGCGCGCGCGCCAGCTCTCTAAGATTTAAATGGCCAGTGCACCAATGATTGGTGCCTGGCCCAATCAGTCTATTAGCCTCCACCTGCTCCCTGTCTATTTAACCTCACTTCCCCCTCACTTCCTTGCCGGATCTTGTTGCCTTTGTGCCAGAGAAAGCGTTACAGTGTTTGGCTTACCAGTGTACCTGACCTCTTGCTGTTGCTATTGACTACGAACCTTGCCGCCTGCCCCGACCTTCTGCTACGTCTGACCTTGCCTCTGCCTAGTCCTTCTGTCCCACGCCTTCTCAGCAGTCAGCGAGGTTGAGCCGTTGCCGGTGGATACGACCTGGTTGCTACCGCCGCAGCAAGACCATCCCGCTTTGCGGTGGGCTCTGGTGAATACCAGTAGCAACCCTAGAACTGGTCCACCGACATGGTCCACGCCAATCCCTCGCTGACACAGAGGATCCACATCCAGCCTGCCGAACCCTAACACCCATCCCCCGTATATCTCAGCCATTCCCCAGGAGTCATCATCTCATTCCCCGTATATCTCAGCCATTCGCCAGGGGTCGTCATCATCTCATCCCCCGTATAGCTCAGCCATTCGCCAGGGGTCGTCATCATCCCATCCCCCGTATATCTCAGCCATTCCCCAGGGGTCGTCATCATCTCATTCCCAGTATATCTCAGCCATTCCCCGGGGGTCATCATCTCATCCCCCCGTATATCTCAGCCATTCCCCAGGGGTCGTCATCTCATCCCCCGTATATCTCAGCCATTCCCCAGGGGTCGTCATCATCCCATCCCCCGTATATCTCAGCCATTCCCCAGGGGTCGTCATCATCTCATTCCCCGTATATTTCAGCAATTCCCCAGGGGTCATCATCTTATTCCCCGTATATCTCAGCCATTCCCCAGGGGTCGTCATCATCTCATCCCCCGTATATCTCAGCCATTCCCCAGGGGTTGTCATCTCATCCCCCGTATATCTCAGCCATTCCCCAGGGGTCGTCATCATCCCATCCCCCGTATAGCTCAGCCATTCCCCAGGGGGCGTCATCCCATCCCCCGTATATCTCAGCCATTCCCCAGGGGTCGTCATCATCCCATCCCCCGTATATATCAGCCATTCCCCAGGGGTCGTCATCCCATCCCCCGTATATCTCAGCCATTCCCCAGGGGTCGTCATCATCCCATCCCCCGTATATCTCAGCCATTTCCCAGGGGTTTTCATCCCATCCCCCGTATATCTCAGCCATTCCCCAGGGGTCATCATCCCATCCCCCGTATATCTCAGCCATTCCCCAGGGGTCGTCATCATCCCCTCCCCCGTATATCTCAGCCATTCCCCAGGGGTCGTCATCCCATCCCCCGTATATCTCAGCCATTCCCCAAGGGCCGTCATCCCATCCCCCATATATCTCAGCCATTCCCCAGGGGTCGTCATCATCTCATCCCCCGTATATCTCAGCCATTCCCCAGGAGTCATCATCCCATCCCCTGTATATCTCAGCCATTCCCCAGGGGTCGTCATCCCATCCCCTGTATATCTCAGCCATTCCCCAGGGGTCGTCATCATCCCATCCCCCGTATATCTCAGCCATTCCCCAGGGGTCGTCATCCCATCCCCTGTATATCTCAGCCATTCCCCAGGGGTCATCATCCCATCCCCCGTATATCTCAGCCATTCCACAGGGGTCATCATCTCATTCCCCGTATATCTCAGCCATTCCCCAGGGGTCGTCATCCCATCCCCTGTATATCTCAGCCATTCCCCAGGGGTCGTCATCTCATCCCCCGTATATCTCAGCCATTCCCCAGGGGTTGTCATCATCCCATCCCCCGTATATCTCAGCCATTCCCTAGGGGTCGTCATCATCCCATCCCCCGTATAGCTCAGCCATTCCCCAGGGGTCGTCATCCCATCCCCCGTATATCTCAGCCATTCCCCAGGGGTCATCATCATCCCATCCCCCGTATATATCAGCCATTCCCCAGGGGTCGTCATCCCATCCCCCGTATATCTCAGCCATTCCCCAGGGGTTGTCATCCCATCCCCCGTATATCTCAGCCATTCCCCAGGGGTTGTCATCCCATCCCCCGTATATCTCAGCCATTCCCCAGGGGTCATCATCCCATCCCCCGTATATCTCAGCCATTCCCCAGGGGTCGTCATCATCCCATCCCCCGTATAGCTCAGCCATTCCCCAGGGTTCATCATCCCATCCCCCGTATATCTCAGCCATTCCCCAGGGGTCGTCATCCCATCCCCCGTATATCTCAGCCATTCCCCAGGGGTCGTCATCCCATCCCCCGTATATCTCAGCCATTCCACAGGGGTCATCATCTCATTCCCCGTATATCTCAGCCATTCCCCAGGGGTCGTCATCTCATCCCCCGTATATCTCAGCCATTCCCCAGGGGTCGTCATCCCATCCCCCCGTATATCTCAGCCATTCCCCAGAGTGTGCGGTGCAGGTGGCTGGCAGCGGCGGACCATGCCTGGCTTCTCTCATCCTAATAGGAGGCGGCAGAGATGAGGGTCAGCGGGAGGTCAGTCTGCGGAAGCATCTAGTACGTTCATCCTCAGGTACGATGTCATCCATCGCCACCGCCAGACGCCTTCTCAAGAATATGTAGAAATAAAAAGCAAATTTTTTCCGTCAATGCAATTTTTACATAGATCCCATGATCACTGAGCAGACGGAAGCCTTAATCATGTGTATAAAGCCTCAGCACGCTCAGTGATCGTCCAGGAATCAAGATCCGGCAGGTGCTTCAACCATAAAAGCTTCATGTATCATAAGAATAAAAGTGATCACCTGACCTGAGGATTGGTGACGAGGGTCTGACCCATGGGACCCCCCACTGTTCAGGGGAGTGGAGACCCCCTTATCCCCCAGGTCAATGCAGTCACAGTGCACGTTCATGGGTTTATTGGCTGTCTGGGCATGATGGGAGTTGTAGTTTTGCAACAGCTGGAGGCACCACGGTCAGAAAATGCTGGATTAGATACTTGTCCCCATCCTGCTGGGTCGTCTCCCTCAAACTGGGTTTCCACTTGTTTTATTATTTTTTTTTTATGCAAAAAATGCCCCCACCCCAAAAAAAAAAAAACGCCCAAATCGCCACATGGCATAATTTATTTATTTTCAAATAATAATTTATATTAATATATTTATATTTATTTATTTTAGTTAATTTACATTTATTTAACTATTTATTTATTTAACTTATTTCCATCCATTTATTTATACTCGTTTATGTTTAAGTTATATTTATATTATTTATAATTCATTTCTAGTTATTTATGATATTTAAAAATCATGAAATGGCAGTGTTTTTGTGGTTTTTTTTTTTACTCCTCTTTGATATTTTTTTTTCATTTTTTTGTTACTGAGTAGTTTTTTTTTTTTTTCACTCCACTTTTTTTTTTAAGTTTATTTTTCTTCTGTAGACTTCTATGGGAGAAGAAAAAAACTCCCAAAAAATGCAATGTGGGTATAACATTGACATTTTATCTACCTCCTCCCCTCCCCCACCCACCCCCATCTCCCAAATTCTTCCATAGAAATCCTTGGGTCACATGATGAAAGAATTATATGACTAGTAATGAGAAAATACATAGGAAATTTCATGTAACTGGATAGATTTGACAATTCCATAAACTTGGTAAATTGCAAAACTACAACTCCCAGCATGCCCGGACAGCCAATGGCTCCCGTGGTCTACACCAATATAGAAACTGGTAACACTTTGCAATTAAACAATTATATTCTGCCATCTAGTGGTCACAACTAAAGAAATGTTTTTCATATACAGTGTATATATATATATATATATATATATATATATATATATATATATATATATATATATATATATATATATATATATTTTGGCATTTTCCTCAAATAAAAGTAAATAGATAATAATTCCATTCTAGGCCAATGCAAAAAGGCCACAAAAACAAACAAAAAACTAAAACAAAAACAAACCAAAAACAAAATGTCAAAGCAAAAAAGACAATATTCAAGAGTGAAACCCAATATAAAAAACAAACAAACAAACAAACAAACAAACAAAAAAAATGCATTTTGGGAACACAAAATGAGGGGACAGTTTTTTGTTTCCTATTTGTTTTTCTTTAGGTTAAAAAAACAAAGACAAAAAAAAAAAAAAGAAAAAAGAAATACGCCATACTCGCTGCATTGTGGCATTTTTCAAAATGGCCGCTATATATAGTGTTTTACTTTTTAACAAACTGTGGCGTTTTTTCCTCCTATAAACTAATGTAAAAAATAAACGCTGTGTGTGTTAGCATTTTTTTTCTCAGTAAACTCAGTAAATTGAAAAACTACAAATCCCAGCATGCCCACACAGCCAAAGATTGAATGGGCGTGCTGGGAATTGTAGTTTTGCAACAGCAGGAGGCACCCTGGTCTAGCCAAATATACTTGGGAGTCCAGTGCAAGAAACTGGTAACATTGTGCAATTAAACATTCATATTCTGCCATCTAGTGGTCACCACCGGAACATCATGTTCATATATATGTGTATATATATATATATATATATATATATATATATATATATATATATATGTATACGTGTGTATTTATATATATATATATATATATATTTTTTTTATATATATATATATATATATATATATATATATACATATATATATATATATATATATATATATATATATATATACATTATATATATTTATTTATCAATTCTTGAGAAATTTTCTTGAAATAAAAAAAAGAACCACAACAACAACAAAAAATTCTATTCTAGGCCAACGCCAAAGAAAAAATAAAATGCCAAAAAGAGACATGCAAAGACTAAAACTCCCAAAAAATTAATTAATTTTTATAAACTTATGTAGATGGGAAAAACGCCATGTGTGCTAGCCTCCCCCCCCAATTCTTCAATAGAAATCTTTGAGTCACATGATGAAAGAATCACGTGACTTGTAACGAGAAAACGTAGACATTTTCATGTAACCGGATGGAATTGACAACTGGGATTTTGGTAAATTCAGCAAGTTGCAAAACTACCACTCCCAGCATGCCCGGACAGCCGAAGGCTGTCCGGGCATGCTGGGAGTGGTAGTTTTGCCACAGCTGGAGGCACCCTGGTAGGGAAATACTGTCCTAGACGAACATTCTTGGAGACCATTGTGAAAGAATCTGGTGACTAGAGATGAGCGAACTTACAGTAAATTCGATTCGTCATGAACTTCTCGGCTCAGCAGTTGATCACTTTTAAGCATAAATTAGTTCAGCTTTCCGGTGCTCCGGTGGGCTGGAAAAGGTGGATACATTCCTAGGAGACTCTTTCCTAGGTCTGTATCCACCTTTTCCAGCCCACCGGAGCACCGGAAAGCTGAACTAATTTATGCAGGAAAAGTCATCAACTGCCGAGCCGAGAAGTTCGTGACGAATCGAATTTACTGTAAGTTCGCTTATCTCTACTGGTGACATTGTGCAATTAAACGGTTCTATTCCGCCATCTAGTGGTCACCATTTAAACATCACGTTCTTCGTAATTTTTTGCATTTCCAGGCATTTTTTTTTATTGTAGGCCAAGTTTACACATTGTAAATTTTTTGTCCAAAATCGCCCAAAAAAATAAAAAATAAATAAAAAAAAGGGCTGTTTTTCAATTTGCGCAAAAATAAGCGTGTAAAATAAACTATATCGGTAAATTTTACGACGTCTGATCCAAACCTTAGAGACACACAGATTTATTTAGTGAATAACATCTGATTTTTTTTACCCTTTGGACGCCATTTTATTCCTTTGGCGCGATGCCGATGCCATGTTTGCTTGTGGGCCTTAGTGGAAAAAAACGGCGAATTGTGTGCCGCGTATTTTACGTAGTAACATATCAGTGATGTGTCAGGTGTAATAGGTGAATAGAAGGTTTTCCCTTATGTCCTAACAGCAGCACTGATGGGGTTAACTGACCCATGTGGACTGGTACGACGGCACAATTTTTAACCCCTTGGGGACGGAGGGTTTTTCCGTTTTTGCATTTTCATTTTCCTCCTTACCTTTTAAAAATCATAACTCTTTCAATTTTGCACCTAAAAATCCATATGATGCTTATTTTTTGCGCCACCAATTCTACTTTGCAGTGACGTCAGTCATTTTACCCAAAAATCTACGGCAAAACAGAAACAGAAATCATTGTGCGGCAAAATAGAAGAAAAAAACGCCATTTTGTAATTTTGGGGGCTTCCATTTCAACGCAGTACATTTTTTGGTTAAAATTCCACCTTCTCTTTATTCTGTAGGTCCATACGGTTAAAATGATCCCCGACTTATATAGGTGATTTTGTCGCACTTCTGGAAAAAATCCTAACTACATGCAGGAAAATGTATACGTTTAAAATTGTCATCTTCTAACCCTTTAATTTTTTTCACGCATGGGCCGGTATGAGGGCTAATTTTTTGCGCCGTGATCTGAAATTTTTAGCGGTACCATTTTTGTATTGATCGGACTTTCTGAACGCTTTTTATAAATTTTTTCGTGACATAAAAAGTGACATATAATTCGCTATTTTGGACTTTGGAATTTTTTTTGCGCGTACGCCATTGACTGTGCGGTTTAATTAAGTATATATTTTTATAATTTGGACATTTCCGCAGGCGGCAAAATCACATATGCTTTTTTTATTATTTACACTGTTTTTTTTTTTGTGGGAAAAGGTGGGTGATTCAAACTTTTATTAGGGAAGGGGTTAAATGATCTTTATTCACTTTTTTTTCTCACTTTTTATTTTGCAGTGTTATAGCTCCCCTAGGAGACTATAACACTGCACACACTGATCTCTTATACTGATCATTGTTATCCCATAGGGACCTATAACACTGCACACACTGATCTCTTATACTGATCATTGTTATCCCATAGGAGACTATAACACTGCACACACTGATCTCTTATACTGATCATTGTTATCCCATAGGGACCTATAACACTGCACACACTGATCTCTTATACTGATCATTATTATCCCATAGGGACCTATAACACTGTACACACTGATCTCTTATACTGATCATTGTTATCCCATAGGGACCTATAACATTGCACACACTGATCTCTTATACTGATCATTGTTATCCCATAGGGACCTATAACACTGCACACACTGATCTCTTATACTGATCATTATTATCCCATAGGAGACTATAACACTGCACACACTGATCTCTTATACTGATCATTATTATCCCATAGGAGACTATAACACTGCACACACTGATCTCTTATACTGATCATTATTATCCCATAGGAGACTATAACACTGCACACACTGATCTCTTATACTGATCATTGTTATCCCATAGGGACCTATAACATTGCACACACTGATCATTGTTATTACAGATGAGCGAACTTTTCAAAAATTCGATTCGGCCGATTCGCCGAATTTTCCCAAAAAGTTTGTTTCGATCCGAATTTTTTCGCCGCGAATCTATAAAAAAAAGCTATTTCTAGCCTACATACAGCCTCTATAGGGGTATAGATCACTTTGCTGTGTACTAAAACGCATATGGAGGGTGCTGGGGTAGTGAAATAATACTGTTATTCAGAATAGCATGCAGATTACCGGCATCGCTCTTAGAATCACTGCCGCACAGCAGAACAATGACAGAGCCTGGAGGTGGCATCAGTGTCAGGAGACCATATAGTGGCTGAATAACACAGCGTGGACATAGCATGGCAAGAGGAGACCATTTAGTGACTGAATGGCACAGCGTGGAGGTGTTGGCAGCATGAGGAGACCATTTAGTGGCTGAATGGCACAGCGTGGAGATGGCAGCATGAGGAGACCATATAGTGGCTGAATGACACAGCGTGGAGGTGTTGGCAGCATGAGGAGACCATATAGTGGATGAATGGCACAGCGTGGAGGTGTTGGCAGCATGAGGAGACCATATAGTGGATGAATGGCACAGCCCGGAGTTGCCAGCAGCACGATTAGGCATTAGGCCTTCACAATCCCTAAGATTAAAAGATGAATTAAGAAATTTAAACTGAAGATTTTGGATAGCGGGTGCTACCTATGAGAAAATTTAAAATTCCCAGACCCAGGCCCCACAGCGGCATCAGTAACCCATATATTGCCTGAATGACACAGCCTGGAGTTGGCTGATGCACGAGATCACACCAGGGCTTCACAATCCCCCCCAAAAAACAATACAAGTTTAAACATTTTTCAAAAAGGTTTTGGATAGCGGGTGCTACCTATGAGAAAATTTGAAATTCCCAGACCCAGGCCAAGCAGCGCCATCATTTTTTAATTTGAAAATTAAAACAAACTTTGAGTGTCCCGGACCCCATCGTGTGGGTACGAAAGACCAAATCCAACAAGCCCCCACAGCAACATCAGTAAAGCATATATTGCCTGAATGAACCAGCCTGGAGTTGGCTGATTCACGAGTACACAGCAGGGCTTCACAATCCCCCCCCAAAAACACCACAATTTTAGAAATTTTTGAAAAAGATTTTGGATAGCGGGTGCTACCTATGAGAAAATTTGAAGTTCCCAGACCCAGGCCCCACAGCGGCATCAGTAACCCATATATTGCCTGAATTACACAGCCTGGAGTTGGCTGATGCATGAGTACACACCAGGGCTTCACAATCTCCCCCAAAAAACACAACAATTGTAGAAATTTATGAAGAAGACTTTTGGATAGCGGTGCTACCTATGAGAATATTTTAAATTCCCAGACCCAGGCCC
The DNA here is from genome assembly GCF_029499605.1 of Hyla sarda. NCBI lineage: Eukaryota > Metazoa > Chordata > Amphibia > Anura > Hylidae > Hyla > Hyla sarda. The sequence goes on from NC_079195.1 coordinate 3,474,587, forward strand.
AGTAGCGGCATCAGTAAACCGCACCCGCAGGGCTCATGTGGCCGTAAGACGTAGGTGCAACGTCTCCATAGCCCTGACCGGCCATTTTTGTTTTTTGTACCTTTGTTGAAGAACAAGCGCATATCCAATAGTCCAGAAGACTCAATAATGCAGGATGGTGGAACACCAAAAGACTTTCTTCTATAAAATAAATTTTATGAAATGAAATGAAAATTTTAGTTAAAAAAATCACATGCAACAATCGTTCAATGGCGTAATGGTTATTATTCTGGAAAATTCAAGTTTATTACTGTGATAATTATCAGAAAATTTGAAAAGAACACTACCCAAGAGTGTTTAATAACCCCATACATTGAACCATAAATGTTGACATTTAAATTTAAGCATGTATGTATGTATTTAAAAAATCCTAAAATTAAAGGCCCAAGCCCAGAAGCATCATGAATTCAAGTAGTTCCTGAAAAACACAGGAGCAGTCAGGAGTAGGCATCAGCAGTACCCAATAGGCTTTAATAACCCCTTACATTGCACGATCAATCGCGAGATCGAGCAATAACAGACCAGCGTGTGTCTATCTTTCACCGACAGGTGTGGGTAACCCGCTGAACCCCGTTCGCAATAGGGATCAGGGATTGCAATTATTTGCCAGGAAAGAAGAATCCCAACTAAGTGCGGGTCATAAGCTCGGGTTCATTAGGTCCCTGCCCTTTGAACACACCGCATGTCTCTACTACCGATTGGATGGTTTAGTGAGGTCCTCGGATCGGCCCGGCGGGGTAGGAGAAGGCCCTGGCAGAGCGCCGAGAATTTCAAGATCATTGTTGAAATTTGCATTAAGCATGTATTACCTTCTGCTAAACTTCCAAAAATTAAAGGCCCAAGGCCAGAAGCGTCATTGAGGCAAGTAGTTCTTGAAAGACACAGGATGAGTCAGGAGCAGGCATTCGCAGTACCCAAGAGGGTTTCATAACCCCTTACATTTAAAGATCAATGTTGAAATTTGCCTTAAGCATGTATTTAGCTACTGCTAAACATCCAAAAATTAAAGGCCCAAGGCATCAGGGAGGCAAGTAGTTCCTGAAAGACACAGAATGAGTCAGGAGCAGTCATTCACAGTACCCAAGAGAGTTTCATAACCAACCCCTTACATTTAAAGATCAATGTTGAAATTTGCATTAAGTATGTATTTAGCTACTGCTAAACATCCAAAAATTTAAGGCCCAAGGCCTGAGGCATCAGGGAGGCAAGTAGTTCCTGAAAGACACAGAATGAGTCAGGAGCAGTCATTCGCAGTACCCAATATGGTTTCATAACCCCTTACATTTAAAGATCAATGTTGAAATTTGCATCAAGCATGTATTTAGCTACTGCTAAACATCCAAAAATTAAGGCCCAAGGCCAGAAGCGTCAGTGAGGCAAGTAGTTCCGGAAAGACACAGGATGAGTCAGGAGCAGGCATTCGCAGTACCAAAGAGGGTTTCATAACCCCTTACATTTAAAGATCAATGTTGAAATTTGCATTAAGCATGTATTTAGCTACTTCTAAACTTCCAAAATTAAAGGCCCAAGGCCAGAAGTATCAGTGAGGCATGTAGTTCCTGAAAGACACAGGATGAGCCAAGAGCAGGCAATGGCAGTACCAAAGAGGGTTTCATAACCCTAATTGATAACCCAAGAGGGTTTCATAACCAACCATAATTGGGAAATGTTGGTGTAGCAGCATGGTCAATCTACTCTGAGGCATCTGGCATTGGTGGCTGGAAATCCTGGCTGATCCATCCTTGATTCATCTTGACAAACATCAGTCTCTCCACATTTTTAGTGGACAGACGAGTTCGCCGTGGGGTGACTATGGCCCCGGCCACACTAAACACCCGTTCTGATGGCACACTACTGGCCGGGCAGGACAGCTTTTCCAGGGCAAACTCTGCTAGTTGCGGCCATAAATCTAGTTTGGCTGCCCAGAAGTCCAGCGGATCTTCAATGGTTGTTGGCATGGCCATGTCAAGGTATGCCACCACCTGCTGGTTCAGGTCCTGCTCCATGTCTACCTGCTGCTGATGAGTTGCTTCACTATGCGGGTGAAGAAAGCTACTCATCAGCGACTGTAGACTCAGGCTGCTGCTGATTGAGCTGGTACTGCTCCTCCCACCCCTCCCCAGCAGCCATGGCAGTGGAAGGTGAGCGCAGAGGGCCCCCCAAGTCAGACCTGCGAGTGGACGGACCATGTGGCCGATAGGCATCGGCCAACTGACTACGTAGAATCTCTCTGTAGTAGGTCAGTTTGTCCTCTCTCTCAGTGGGTGTAAAAAAGGCCCCCCATTCTGGGCCGGTAGCGGGGGTCTAATAAGGTGGAGATCCAGAAGTCATCCCGCTGATGAATTTTGACAATTCGGGGGTCACTACGCAAACAACTGAGCATGCATCGTGCCATTTGCGCCAGTGACTCGAAGGGACTACCTGCCTCCATCTCCACTGCATACTGCCACGGTGTGTCTGGGTCCTCTGTCTCGCCTTCCTCATAACCCTCCAGCTCCTCTGGCTGCTCCTGCTCCTCCTCTCCTGTCAGATGACTAGAAACACCGGCCATCTCATCCACCCTAAACTGTGCTCCGCTCTGCCCCTCATCCTCCTCCTCCTTCTCCAGTTCAGCCCCCACAGGGCTCATGTAGCCTTGAGATGTAGGCGCAACGTCTCCATTGCCGTGAATAACCATGGTTTCAATCATTTGTTGTAGGAAATGTAGGAGTGGAATTACATCGTTCATGGCGTAATCCAGGTGACTTACAAATAATGTGGCTTCCTCAAAGGCCCTTAGCAAACTGCAGGTGTCACGTATGAGCTGCCACTGGTTCACATTGGAGTTACACAGGGGAGTACTCCTATCTGCTTGGATCATCAAGAAATCAGTGATGGCTTTTCTTTGTTCAAATAGTCTGTCCAACATATGGAGGGTGGAATTCCAACGTGTGGCAACGTCACAAATAAGACTATGTTGTGGGATACCGTTCTGACGCTGCAGCTCAAGGAAGGTGTGCTTGGCGGTGTACAGGTGGCTGAAGTGCATGCACAGTTTCCTTGCCATTTTCAGAATATTTTGGAAATGGGGTGAAGACTTGAGGAAGTGCTTGACAACCAGATTCAACACGCGTGCCATGCAGGGCGCATGTTTCACACTTCCTTGTCGCAGCGCGGACACAATGTTCTTCCCGTTGTCGGTCACCATGGTTCCCATTTCCAGATTTCGTGGAGTAAGCCATACACGGATTTCTTTACGAATTAACTCTAGCAGTTCCTTCCCTGTGTGACTCCGTTCGCCATGTGAAGAACAGCTTGACACCGTCGTGCCCTACACACATGGTAGGATGAAGGGCCACCGAGATTTGGATGTGCAGTGGAGGCCGAGGACATGGTGGAGGATGAAGAGGTGGCGCCGCACACTTTAACAGGACCAACTGCCTGAGAGTGAGAGCGTGGAGGAGGAAGCGGTGTGACCTGTCCAAGTTGCTGTTGTGGCTGTCCAGGAACCACATTTACCCAGTGGGCCGTAAAAGACAAGTATTGTCCCTGCCCGTAGTTACAGCTCCACACGTCGGCACTGCCGTGCACTTTTGAACACACCGACAGGCTCAAGGACTGGCCCACCTTCTCTTGTACATACTTATGCAGGGCTGGTACTGACTTCTTCGCAAAGAAATGACGGCTTGGGACTCTCCCCCTCGGCTCGGCACAAGCCATCGATTCTCTGAAAGGTGCAGAGTCCACCAGTTGGAAAGGGAGGGACTGCAACACCAGCAACTTGGACAGGAGCACATTCAACTTCTGTGCCGTTGAATGAGTGGGCGCATACCGTTGTCTCTTAGACATGGTTTCGCCGATGGATTGTTGGCAGAATGGCTGACTAAAAGCGGGAGAAGCAGGAGCGACAGAAGGAGGGTTTGACACACAGCTCCCTTCGGCTGAGGTGGTGGAGCCTTGGCTGAATGAAGGATGGAGACTGGGTGATGCAGCAGGCTGGACCACTACATCGGAGCCACGGTTCCCCCAGGCTGCTTTATGGTGGCAAAGCATGTGTTGACACAGGACCATGGTGCCGACATTGGGACCCTGGCCATGCTTCACTTTCTGCCGACAGATCTTGCATGTGGCTACGTGGACCTCCTCCTGATGCCTTATGAAAAACTTCCACACTGCTGAGTAGCTGATTTTCCCACCCGCAGTCCGCACTAATTGACTGCTACTGGCGCCATCTCCAGGAACCCCTGTTCCACTACCTCTCGGAAAGGTAGGCTGCCGCGAAGCAGGTGGTCTCCCACGGGCACGTTTGGCTCCTGAATTTTCACTCCTGCCACCACGCTGACTGCCAACCGTGCTACCGCCTTACTGCCTCAAGGGCAACCTGCAACTCTCTTCTCCTGATGATGATGATGATGAAGCCCCTTCTGCACCCGGCTCCCAATTGCGATCGGCTTCATCATCATCAACAGGTGTGTGCACGTCACTGATGTCCTCCTCAGGTTCCCCAACAGTGTCTGCTTCAGGACCCTGAACCCTGGCAACACCGCCTCCCACGTCACTCTCCGCATCCCTACTTAGCCACCTAGCGGAGGAAGCGGTGCATGTCTCCTCCCCTTCTTGGCTGTCCAGTAGCTGCTGACTGTCCTCTATTAGATCGTCCTCAGTAAATAGTGGAGCTGAACCCAAAGCATAAGATACTTCTCTAGGAGAGGGAACAGCATAGGACAAAGGCAATGGGAGGATAGGGACTGCTCCTGGGCCATGCCAACTGAGGGTTGTGTCTGGGGAACACACCGACTGTTGACTGGGGGTGTCAGATGTCACTTGTGATAATGTGGATGAGCGTGTTAACCAATCGACAACGGCAGATGGGTTGCTGGTGGAGACACGACCGCTGGCTGATAACGGGAACTCAGGCCTCTTGCTGCGACTCCTGCTGCCACTCGCCCCTAGTCTGCTGCCAACTCTGCCTGAGGTATTTAGGCCTCTTCCACTCCTCTGTGAACATCCTGGCACTTCTCTGCCTGACATACTTAGTGCGTATATGAGGGTATTACAATACGCTACACTACTCTTTAAACAGTATTTGTCTAGAATAGCAGCAGGTGATTACTTACGGCTGTCCTTTCACAGTATGTAGGCCCTTTACATATTAACAGGTACAAGATGGTACACTAATTAGATGTACGTATGCGGTATGCACTGATGAGGGCAGTAAAATGCGCAACTATACGCAGAAAAAACTCTGTATTTTTTAAAAACACCAGCCGGTGAATACTATTGTTTGGACTTTGACAGTATAGAGCACCTTGACAGATTAACAGGTACTAAATGGTACAATACTTGGATGTACTTATGCGGTATGCACTGATGAGGGCAGTAATATTGGCAACAATACGCAGAAAAAATAAGTATTTTTTAAAAACACCAGCCGGTGATTACTTTTGCCAGGAGTCAGGACTTTCCCTGTATCTAGACTTGTTACAGATACAGAATAGTAGACTACTTTGATGTAGGCATGTGTTATGCACGTATGAGGGAAGACAAATGCAGTATAGTCCGCTGAAAAGGAATGTATTTCTGAACAGCAGCAGGACCAAACAGTGCAGCACCACAATAAAAAAAAATACAGGGATTAAACCCTAAATTGCACTCTGTCACACAATTCTGAGCAGCAGAAGATTTCTGGAGCAAAAAAAATTCTGAATTGCGCTGAACCATGAGGAGATAAGATGGTTGATAAAGTTCAGGCAGCTTGGAGATCTGTATGAGGCAGCTGACAGCTATCTGCCTCTCTCTGCTGCAATGCTCTATAACGTGAATAGGAGGTTTAGCAATCAATGATCCTTCTCAGAGTAACAGCACAGCACAGCACTCTGCACTCCTGCCTTTCCCTAATGCTGATGTGACTAGCAGTTGCAGTGTAACGCTGTGGTATGAGCTATTCACATACACGCAGTCCCGTCCTCTCCATCTGACTGCATAGATGAAATGAAGAGAGGCAAGATGGCCGCCGATTATATAGGAGCTGTGACATCACAGGGGTCAGTGAACACTGATAGGCTGTATCTCACATGTGATTCAGGGTCAGCCCGCCTACCTTCATTCCCGCTGCAGTTTCCTGCCCTCCCATAATCCCCTGCCCCATGTACTCACACGTAGATCCGCCATTTTAGGTCTCCAATAGCCTGGAGCGCTGTAAAATGAAGTTTAATTAAGCGATTCGTGCGATCGAATCGCAGCGATATTCGCATTCATTGTGAATCAATTTTTCATGAAATTCGTAACGAATTTGGGTTCGCCAACTTTGATTCGCTCATCTCTAATTGTTATCCCATAGGAGACTATAACACTGCACACACTGATCTTTTTTATCCTATAGGAGACTATAACACTGCACACACTGATCATTGTTATCCCATAGGAGACTATAACACTGCACACACTGATCATTGTTATCCCATAGGAGACTATAACACTGCACACACTGATCATTGTTATCCCATAGGAGGCTATAACACTGCACACACTGATCAATGTTATCCCATAGGAGACTATAACACTGCACACACTGATCATTGTTATCTCATAGGAGACTATAACACTACACACACGGATCATTGTTATCCCATAGGAGACTATAACACTGCACACACTGATCGTTATTATGCCATAGGGGGCAATAACACTGCACACACTGATCATTATTATCCCATAGGAGACTATAATACTGCACACACTGATCTTTTTTATCCTATAGGAGACTATAACACTGCACACACTGATCATTGTTATCCCATAGGAGACTATAATACTGCACACACTGATCATTGTTATCCCATGGGAGACTATAACACTGCACACACTGATCATTGTTATCCCATAGGAGGCTATAACACTGCACACACTGATCAATGTTATCCCATAGGAGACTAGAACACTGCACACACTGATCATTGTTATCCCATAGGAGACTAGAACACTGCACACACTGATCATTGTTATCCCATAGGAGACTATAACACTGCACACACTGATCATTGTTATCCCATAGGAGACTATAACACTGCACACACTGATCATTGTTATCCCATAGGAGGCTATAACACTGCACACACTGATCAATGTTATCCCATAGGAGACTATAACACTGCACACACTGATCATTGTTATCTCATAGGAGACTATAACACTACACACACGGATCATTGTTATCCCATAGGAGACTATAACACTGCACACACTGATCGTTATTATGCCATAGGGGGCAATAACACTGCACACACTGATCATTATTATCCCATAGGAGACTATAATACTGCACACACTGATCATTGTTATCTCATAGGAGACTATAACACTGCACACACTGATCATTGTTATCCCATAGGAGACTATAACACTGCACACACTGATCATTATTATGCCATAGGGGGAAATAACACTGCACACACTGATCATTGTTATCCCATAGGAGACTATAACACTGCACACACTGATCATTGTTATCCCATATGAGACTATAACACTGCACACTCTGATCATTGTTATCCCATAGGAGACTATAACACTGCAGACACTGATCATTGTTATCTCATAGGAGACTATAACATTGCACAAACTGATCATTGTTATCCCATAGGAGGCTATAACACTGCACACACACTGATCTTTTACATTGATCAATGGTTTCTCATAGGAAACCATTGATCAATGATTCTGCCGCTTGACTGCTCATGCCTGGATCTCAGGCACTGAGCAGTCATTCGGCGATCGGACAACAGGAGGCAAGGTAAAGGACCCTCCTGCTGTCCTAGAGCTGTTTGGGATGCCGCGATTTCGCTGCGGCGATCCCAAACAGCCCCCTGAGCTAGCCAGCAATGTTTTACTTTCACTTTAGATGCAGCATTCAACTTTGAATGCCGCGTCTAAAGGGTTAATAGCGCGCAGCACTGCGATCAGTGCCGCGTGCTATTTGCCACGGTTCCCAGCCGTTGATAGGTGCCGGGCCCGACCCGCTATAGACAGGGAGTGGGCGGTGGGCGTACAGGTACGCCCTCCGTCCCCAACAGGTCAACAGGTTAATGAGCCCAAACAGATAAAACTTGAATTAAAGAAATAACGAGGGGGATCACCCCCTGGTCCACTGCGTTATCACAATAAAATAGGGAGGAATATTTGTGTGCTGCTTATGTTCTACCTCCAGCACAGATGGGAATTTAGTAAGAAGAAGACCCCCTGGGAGGGCGCTCCAGCCGGGCAGTACTCAGCTCAGCTTGCCGGAAGGCCAAATATTCAGACATCTTAGACTATGTTCAAAGGTCGGAAATTCCGCATGTGTTTACGGTCTTTTGAACTTCAATGGGATTCCGCAGTCCCATTCACACTGCAGAATTTCCACTATGGAAATTCGGAAATGTTTGTGGAATTCGAATGTAGAAGCTCATTGAAGTGAATGGGGCTTCTTTTTCTCCGCAAAATGCGAAATTCAGGTACGTTGCTTGGTCTGCGAAAGCCACGCCCCTAACCACACCCAGTCATGCCCCTAACCACACCTCAGTCATGCCCCCTACCCATACCCTCATTCGCACCCAATCACGCACAGTAAACTAGTATACAAGGAGAAATATTATCACCATACATATTACCGCCATACAGTTAGGGACCATATCTACCCATATTACCAATAATACCAGTACAGTTAAAAACAAAAAATGGTCAGTATCTGCAAACCAAATAAAACACGTGTACAGGTGCACACTGCTCGTTTTCACTGACTAATAACAGCATAGTTACCCCACATTAGGTAGACAGCATAGTTCCCCAACATTAGCTAGGCAGCATAGTTCCCCCACATTAGGTAGGCAACATAGTTTCCCCACATTAGATAGGCAGCAGTTCCCTCACATTAGGTAGGCAGCATAGTTCCCCCATATTAAGTAGGCAGCATTGTTTCCCAGCATTAGGTAGGAAGCATAGTTCCCCCACATTAGGTAGGCAGCATAGTAACGCCACATTAGGTAGGCAGCATAGTTTCCCCAAATTAAATAGGCAGCATAATTCCCCCACATTAGATAGGCAGCATAGTTCCCCCACATAAGGTAGACAGCATATTCCCCCCACATTAGGATAGGCAGCATAGTTCCCCCACATTAGATAGGCAGCATAGTTTCTCAACATTAGGTAGGCAGCAGTTCCCAAATATTAGGTAGGCAGCATAATTTCCCCACATTAGATAGGCAGCAGTTCCACCACATTAGCTACGCAGCATATTTCCCCCACATTAGGTAGGCAGCATAGTTCCCAACATTTAGTAGGCAGCATAGTTTCCAACATTAGGTAGGCAGCATAGTTCCCCCACATTAGATAGGCAGCATAGTTCCCCCACATTAGGTAGGCAGCATAGTTTCCCAACATTAGCTAGGCAGCATAGTTCCCACCCATTAGGTAGGCAGTATAGTTTTCCCTCATTAGCTAGGCAGCAGTTCCCCTACATTAGCTAGGCAGCATAGTTCCCCCCCATTAGGTAGGCAGCATAGTTCCCAACATTTAGTAGGCAGCATAGTTCCCCCATATTAGGTAGGCAGCATAGTTCCCCCCCATTAGGTAGGCAGCATAGTTTCCCCTCATTAGATAGGCAGCATAGTTCCCCAACATTAGGTAGGCAGCATAGTTCCCAACATTTAGTAGGCAGCATAGTTTCCAACATTAGGTACAAAACCAACAAAAGAGTCCCATTGGGTTATGGGCTCTACTAAATAAATCTCCAATCCCCTTCAGTGGAGGAGTTACTATGCAGCGGTAGAGAACCGGCATAGTGAGAAATAGGACAGCTCCACAACTAACGTTGTAGCACCACCTAGTGGGCAATTATTATAAGACACACGGTATCTCCTGAAAGTTTTAAAATCCCTATATTGAATTTTCACGTTTTCTATGGACATTTTAACAAACAATAATAAAAGTTAAATTTTAATTGGGTTATTAGTTAGGGTATTGTTCCCCAGAAAAGGGGGGTTTCCCCTCCTGAAGGGGATTGGAGATTTATCCAACATTAGGTAGGCAGCATAGTTCCCCCACATTAGGAAGGCAACATAGTTCCCCCACATTAGGTAGGCAGCATAGTTTCCCAACATTAGCTAGGCAGCATAGTCCCCCCCCATTAGGTAGGCAGCATAGTTTCCCCTCATTAGATAGGCAGCAGTTCCCCCACATTTGGTAGGCAGCATAGTTCACCCATATTAAGTAGGCAGCATAGTTTCCCAACATTAGGTAGGCAGCGTAGTTCCCCTACATAAGATAGGCAGCATAGTTCCGCCACATTAGGTAGGCAGCATAGTTCCCCCATATTAAGTAGGCAGCATAGTTTCCCCACATTAAATAGGCAGCATGATTCCCCCACATTAGGTAGGCAGCATAGTTCCACCACATTAGATAGGCAGCATAGTTTCTCAACATTACATAGTCAGCATAGTTCCCCACATTAGGTAGGCAGCATAGTTTCTCAACATTAAATAGGCAGCATAGTTCCCCCACATTATGTAGGCAGCATAGTTCCACCACATTAGATAGGTAGCACATTTCCCAACATTAGATAGGCAGCAGTTCCCCCATATTAGATGCAACACACAGCAAACACAGACACACACAGACAGAAACAGACAGACAGAAACAGACAGACAGACACAGACAGACAGACACAGACAGACAGACACAGACAGACACAGACAGACACACACACAGACACACACACAGACAGACACACAGACAGACACACAGAAAGACAGACAGACACACACAGACCCACATACAGACAGACACACACGCGGACAGACACAGACAGACAGACGCATAGATAGACAGACACAGACAGACAGACAGACACACATAGACACAGATAGACACACACACAGAGACAGGCAGACACACAGACACAGACACACAGACACACAGACAGAGACAGACAGACACACAGACAGACACAGACAGACAGACACAGACCCTGACGAACACACACACACACACACACACACACACACACACACACAGACAGACACAGACACACACAGACAGGCAGAAACAGACACACACAGACAGACACACAGACACAGACAGATACAGACAGACACAGACACACAGACAGACAGACGCATAGACACACAAAGACAGACACAGACAGACACAGACACACAGATAGATACACACACTCAGACACTCATACAGACACACACAGAGTTCCCCCAAATAAGGTAGGCAGCATAGTTCCCCCACATTAGATAGGCAACACAATTCCGTCACATTAGGTAGGCAGCATAATCCACCCCACAAAAGATAGGCAGCATAGTTCCCCGACATAAGATAGGCAGCATAGTTCCCCCACATTAGATAGGCAGAAAACACAGACACACACCGACAGACACACACACACACACACAGACAGACACACACATACAGACACACATACAGACACACAGACAGACAGACACACAATGACACACACACAGACAGACACACACACACACACACAGACAGACACACACACGACACACACACAGACACACACACAGACAGATACACAGACACACACAGACAGACACAGACACACACACAGACACAAAGACGTACACAGACGCAGACACACACACAGACAGACACAGACAGACAGACACACAAAGACACACACAGACAGACACAGGTAGGCAGCATAGTTCCCCCACATTAGATAAGCAGCATAGTTCCCCCACATTAGGTAGGCATCATAGTTTCTCAACATTACTTAGGCAGCATAGTTCCCCCACATTAGGTAGGCAGCATAGTTTCCCAACATAGTTTCCCAACAACAGTTCCCCCATATTTGATGTAACACACAGCAAACACAGACACACACAGACTGAAACAGACAGACAGACAAACACAGACACAGACAAACACAGACACACACACAGACAGACACACATACACACACAGACAGACACACAAAGACACAGACAGACAGACACACACACACAGACACATACAGACAGACAGACACAGACAGAACCACATACACACAGACAGACAGGCACACAGACAGACACAGACACACAAACACACACGCAGACACAGACAGGCACACACAGACACAGACAGACGCATAGATAGACAGACAGACACAGACAGACACACATAGACTCACAGACAGACAGACACACACACACATACACACAGAGACACGCAGATACACAGACAGGCAGACACAGACAGACACACAGACAGACAGACACACAGACAGACAAACACAGACAGACACTGACGAACACACACACAGACAGACAGACACAGAAAGACACACAGACACAGACAGACACACACAGGCAGACAGAAACAGACAGACGCACAGACAGATACAGACACAGACAGACACACAGACACAGACAGACAGACGCATAGACAGACAGACAGAGACAGACAGACACAGACAGACAGACGCACACAGACACACAAAGACACACAGCCAGACACACACAGACACACAGATAGATACACTCAGACACTCATACAGACACACAGAGTTCCCCCAAATAAGGTAGGCAGCATAGTCCCCCCACATTAGATAGGCAGCACAGTTCCCCCACATTAGGTAGGCAGCATAGTCTGCCCCACATAAGATAGGCAGCACAGTTCCCCCACATAAGATAGGTAGCACAGTTTCCCCACATTAGGTAGGCAGCATAGTTTCCCCACATTAGGTAGGCAGCATAGTTTCCCCAAGTTAAATAGGCAGCATAATTCCCCCACATTAGATAGGCAGCATAGTTTCTCAACATTAGATAGGCAGCAGAGTTCCCCCACATTAGATAGGCAGCACACACACACACACACATACACACAGACAGAGACAGACAGACAGACAGACACACACACACACACACACAACGACACACACACACACACAGGCAGAGACACACACACAGACACACACACACAGACACAAAGACATACACACAGACACAGGCACACACAGACAGACAGACAGATACACACAGACAGACACACACACACACACACACACACACACACACAGACACACAAAGACACAGACAGACAGACAGACAGACAGACACAGAGAGACACAGGTAGGCAGCATAGTTCCCCCACATTAGATAGGCAGCATAGTTCTACCACATTAGGTAGGCAGCATAGTTTCCCCAAATTAAATAGGCAGCATAATTCTCCCACATTAGATAGGCAGCATAGTTCCCCCACATTAGGTAGGCAGCATAGTTTCCCCACATTAGGGAGACAGCAGATCCCCCACATTAGGTAGGCAGCAGTTCCCCCACATTGGGTAGGCAGCATAGTTCCCAACATTAGGTAGGCAGCATTGTTCCCCCACATTAGATAGGCAGCATTTGATGTTTATGACTTTTTTAATGTTTTATATGTGTGATTTTTCCATGTTTTGAAAAAAAATGTTTTAAACCCATAAATAAACAGTTTTAAAAAAAAAAAGATAGGCAGCCCAGTTCCCCCACATTAGCTAGGCAGCATAGTTCCCAACATTTAGTAGGCAGCATAGTTTCCAACATTAGGTAGGCAGCATAGTTCCCCCACATTAGATAGGCAGCATAGTTTCCCAACATTAGCTAGGCAACATAGTTCCCCCCATTAGGTAAGCAGCATAGTTTCCCCTCACTAGTTAGTAGTGTTGCTCACGAATATTCGCAATTCGAATATTATTCGCGAATATCGCATATTCGCGAATTCGCGAATTTCGCGAATATAGCGCTATATATTCGTAATTACGAATATTCGTTTTTTTTTTTTTTTTTTTTTTTTTTTTTTTTTCTTCACAGTACACATCACAGTGATCATCCCTCTCTGCTTCCAGCTTGTGTGGTGTAAAGAAGGCTCTAATACTACTGTGTGAGACTGGCGCGCGAAAATTCGCATATGCGAAAATACGCATATGTGAAAATTCACATATGCGAAAATTAGCACATGCGAATTTTCGCATATGCGAATTTCCGCGTATGTTAATTTTGTATATGCTAATATGCACATATGATAGTTTTCGCATACGCGAATGTTCGCATATGCGAAAATAAAACGGGAATATAACGAATATGCGAATATACGCGAATATATGACGAATATTCGTCCATATATTCGCGAATATTCGCGAATTCGAATATGGCCTATGCCGCTCAACACTACTAGTTAGGCAGCAGTTCCCCAACATTAGTTAGGCAGCATAGTTCACCCATATTAAGTAGGCAGCATAGTTCCCCCACATTAGATAGGCAGCATAGTTCCGCCATATTAGGTAGGCAGCATAGTTCCCCCACATTAAATAGGCAGCATAATTCCCCCACATTAGACAGACCACATAGTTTCTCAACATTAGATAGGCAGCATAGTTCCCCCACATTACGTAGGCCGCATAGTTTCACCACATTAGATAGGCAGCAGTTCCCCCACATTAGGTATGCAGCATAGTTCCCCGGAATTAAGTAGGCAGCATAGTTTCCCAACATTAGGTAGGCAGCATAGTTCCCTCATATTAGATAGGCAGCATAGTTCTGCCACATTATTTAGGCAGCATGGTTTCCCCACATTAAATAGGCAGCATAATTCCCCCACTTTAGATAGGCAGCATAGTTTCTCAACATTAGATAGGTAGCAGTTCCCCCACATTAGGTAGGCAGCATAGTTCCCACACATTAGATAGGCAGCACAATTTCCCCACATTATTAGCAGTCCCCCCCATTAGATAGGCAGCATAGTTTCTCAAAACATTAGATAGGCAGCATAGTTCCCCCACGTTAGGTAGGCAACAGTTCTCCCACATTAGGTAGGCAGCATGGTTTCCCCACATTAAATAGGCAGCATAATTCCCCCACATTAGATAGGCAGCATAGTTTCTCAACATTAGATAGGCATCACAGTTCCCCCTCATTAGGTAGGCAGCATATTTCCCCCACATTAGGTAGGCAGCATAGTTCCCCCACATTAGGTAGGCAGCATAGTTTCCCAACATTAGATAGCCAGCAGTTCCCGCACATCAGATAGGCCTCACAGACACACACAGACAGAAACAGACAGACACACACACAGACATACACACACAGAGACAGAAACACAGACACAAACAAAGAGACACACAAAGACACACAAAGACACACACACAGACAGACACACAGACGGACACACACAGACAGACAGACACACATATAGACAGACAGACACAGAAAGACACTCACACACACAGACAGACAGACGCATAGATGGACAGACAGACACACACACATAGACACACAGACAGACACACACACACAGAAAAACACACAGACAGGCAGACACAGACACAAACAGACACACAGACAGAGACAGACTCAGACAGACACACAGACAGACACAGACGAACACACACACACAGACAGACAAACACAGACACACACAGAAACAGACAGACAGATACAGACACAGACAGACAGACACACAGAAACACAAAGACACACACAGACAGACACAGACACACAGACAGACACACACAGACACAGATAGACACAGATAGACACAGACAGACACATAGACAGACACACACAGACACACACACAGACACAGACACACACACGGACAGAAACAGAAAGACACACAGACACAGTCAGACACACGCAGACACACAGACATAGACACACACACAGGCAGACACAGACACACACACAGACAGACACAGGTAGGCAGCATAGTTCCCCCACATTAGATAGGCAGCATAGTTCCCCCAAATTAGATAGGCAGCATAGTTCCCCCACATTAGATAGGCAGCATAGTTCCCCCACATAAGGTAGGTAGCATAGTTCCCCCACATTAGATAGCCAGCATAGTTCCCCCACATTAGGTAGGCAGCATAGTTCCCCCACATTAGATAGGCAGCATAGTTCCCCCACATTAGGTAGGCAGCATAGTTCCCCCACATTAGGTAGGCAGCATAGTTTCCCCAAATTAAATAGACATCATAATTCCCCCACATAAGATAGGCAGCATAGTTTCTCAACATTAGGTAGGCAGCATAGTTTCCCAACATTAGATAGGCAGCAGTTCCCCCACATTAGATAGGCATCAAACACAGACCCACACAAACACAGACAGACAAAAACACACACACAGACACACACAGACAAACACACAGACAGACACACACAGACCCACAAAGATACACAAAGACACACAGACAGACACAGACACACAGACACACACAGACAGACACACAAAGACACACACAAACACAGACAGACAGACAGACACACACACAGACAGACACACGAAGACACACACACGGACATACAGATGCATAGACAGACAGACCCAGACAGACAGAAAGACAGACAGACACAGACACACACACACACACACAGACAGACACACACACACAGACAGACCGACACAGACAGACAGAAAGAAAGACAGACAGACACACAGACACACATACAGACATACACACAGATACACACAGACAGACACAGACAGTCAGACACAGAGACACACAGACACACACAGACAGACAGACAGACACACAGACACACACAGACAGACTCAGACAATCACAGACACACACACACAGACAGACAGACACACTCACTTGGCCTGCGCCTGGTTTTGCCATAGATTTTGTGTTGAAATTATTAACTCCTTAAGGACATAGCGTTTACAGTTTTTTGCACTTTCTTTTTTTCCTCCTTACCTTTTAAAAATGAAAGGGTTATGATTTTTAAAAGGTAAGGAGGAAAAAATGAAAGTGCAAAAAATATGATGGCTTATTTTTTGTGCCACCAATTCTACTTTGCAGTGATATCAGTCATTTTACCCAAAAATCTATGGCGTAACAGAAAAAAAATATTTGTTCGACAAAATTGAAGAAAAAATTTTGTAACTTTTGGGGGCTTCCGTTTCTAAGCCAAAAAAAATTTCGTTAAAAATGACACCTTATCTTTATTCTGTAGATCCATACGAATATAATGATCCCCTACTTATATAGGTGATATTGTCGCACTTCTGGAAAAAATCATAACTGCATGCAGGAAAATGTATATGTTTAAAATTGTCATCTTCTGACCCCTATAACTTTTTTATTTTTCTGAATACGGGACGGTATGAGGGCTGATTTTTTTTTGCGCCACGATCTTGAGTTTTTACTGATACCCTTTTTGTTTTGATCAGACTTTTTGATCGCTTTTTATTCATTTTTTAATGGTATAAAAAGTGACCAAAAATACGCTATTTTGGACTTTGGAATTTTTTTGCGCATACACCATTGACCATGCAGTTTAATTACCAATATATTTTTATAGTTCGGACATTTTTTTTAAATGGGAAAAGGGGAGGGATTAAAACTTTTATTAGGGGAGGGGTTACATGATCTTTATTAGCTTTTTACAACTTTTTTTTGCAGTGTTATAGCTCCCATAGGGGACCATAACATGCATTACACTGATCTCTTACACTGTTCAGTGCTATGTCATAGCATAGCATTGATCAGTGTTATCGCCGCTTGACTGCTCCGGTCTGGACTCTCCTCGTGCGTCCTAGCTGATTAGGACACTGCGCTTTCATTGCGGTAGTCCCGATCAGCGCAACTAAGCCGCCGGGAAGCTTTCACTTCAACTTTGATCGCCGTGTCTAAAGAGTTAATGCCGGACATCTGCCTAAACAGCGATGTCTGGCATCAGCCATGGGTCCTGGCTGCTTGTGATCTGTGATCTTACAGAGAGGGACAGAGAGCAGTGTGTGTTGCACAGAACAGCAGCAATTCACCTCAAGCCCAAATCCAGCCTAGAAGCACTGATGGGGAAGGGAGTGAGCCTGAGAGAGAGTGCAATTTTGGGTGTAGTACACAGCGACTTTGTGCTGCAGCACAGGTGTGAACTGCTGGTGTTGTACACAAATACTGTTTTAAGCGTACTGGAGTGCATTATCCTCCCCTCATAAGTGCATACCACGTACGTTCATCTAAGTGGTGTACTATTTTGTTCCTGATAAAGTCTTAAGGGCCTAGTGTGGTAGCCCAGTACGGGATGGTGTTGCCCCATTCCTCTCCTGCCCTGTCAGACAGTGTCCTTTCATGTCCCCAGGGCCCCCCTGCAGTGTTACCCCCAGTGTATATATGTTATGTATTAAAAGTGTAATGTTTCTTAAACTGTCATACCATGTGTTTGTTACCGAGGAGGCACTAGTGACCAGGTGATCCCCAAGTGACCTATGGGCTCCTTGCACAGCCCACCAATAAAACCAGGGGAGGGTCTGCAATCTCTTCTGCTGATGCTGAAATCCAGTGCAGTCATCTCAGTGTCTGTGTCCAGAGCATTGGAGGCTTTAAGCCTAAAGTCTGCAGCCACCTGTCATCTACAAGTAAGATAAAGTCATCTTCATGTCAATTGTTGAGTCAGTCAAGTCAAGTCTTCTACATAGTCACTGTGGCCTGCAATAAAGTGTCTCTACATACTGCAAGTCCAAGCAAGCCTGCGAGGTCCCCCTGTGTCACTGTCACCTCCTTGGAATATTGGCTGAACTGTATAGACTGTATCATCTGTCTACCCTCAGTAAAGCTAACGTTGTCCGAAACTTGGCGTCAGTGTTTTCATTGCCCAAGGGCCTAGCCCAGGACCAGCGGTATTACCTTCAGGTGGTTAAGGATAAACCATGCCCTGGTATCACAACAAGAAGGGGTTAATAACATCTGCCCCTAGGGTTATAACGTTTGCCCTGCATTGCACCCAAGCTGACACCACAACTTTTGGCGTCACGAACAGGATACGGGTGTGCACCATATGCCACAAGTCCCCCCCTAGTTGAACTGTGTACAAAACTATTTGCAAATGCCGATGCGACAGAAGTTTGTGCCAGAAAGTGTACGGGACTTTATCATTGAGAAGTGTTTGACTAGTGGCGCTTGTGAAATAGAGGGGGATGTGAAAGAGAAATAGTTGTTTGCTGCTGTGGAGTGTAAAGAGTCGGTACCTGAAAGGGTTAAATTGGTCCGGTGCTTCCTGTGTGCGCAAGCGGACGCTGCTTTGGCCCGTCAGTCCTCAGCAGTGACGCCTCTTCAGTGTTGCGAGGAGGGACTAAAGATCTGCCCTGTGTTACACAGGGGAAGACTTTACCAGCCGGACCGAAACAGGAAGTCCCCTCGGCACAGCCATATAGGAGGTTTGGGCGGCTATGTCCGGCTCTGCTGTCTACTACCCGGCACCTGCTGAAGCGCAGACTCTGCAAATACCTACGGGCATCAGTATCCAGTCTCCGGTGCCAGTAACTAGCCACGTTAATCCTCTAGTGCACAACAGTATTTATGGATACCTGCAAAATAGAGGGGGAGCGCCTCCCAGAGTGCTCCCACCAGCCAAGACTAGGCCGCTGCAGCACCTCAGCCAGCATCTTAAAGTGACAGCGCACTCAATTCATCTTAAAGTGACAGCGCATTTAATTCTTAAAGTGACAGCGCACTGGATGTCGGCACTCAGCTCTCCCGATCAACCAGGTGACAGTGCCCCTTCATCTCCAGCAGCTAGATCATCTGCTGTCCCAGCGGCCGGAATGCTACCAGTCCTGCCTGCAATGGTAATAACTCAATTATGAATTATGGTCATAATCAATTTTTTTCATAATTAATAAAAAAATTTATGAAAATTATCAAACATATCAAAATTATGACCTGGTGAATTGTAGACAGAGCCAATCAATACAATTCACATCTGAGCCCGACTATTTCCTCAGATATCAATAACAATAACAAGTTATTTTATGACCGGATGACATTAACGCTTAAAGGGGTATTTTTTTATATATCAACTGGCTCCGGAAAGTTAAACAGATTTGTAAATTACTTCTATTAAAAAATCTTAATCCTTCCAATAGTTATTAGCTTCTGAAGTTTTCTGTCTAACTGCTCAATGATGATGTCACGTCAAGGGAGCTGTGCATGATGGGAGAATATCCCTTGCATGATGGGAGAATATCCCCATAGGAGCTGGACAGCTCCCGGGACGTGAGTCATCAGAAAGCAGTTAGACAGAAAACAGCAACTCAACTTCAGAAGCTAATAACTATTAGAAAGAATAAGATTTTTTAATATAGGTAATTTACAAATCTGTTTAACTTTCCGGAGCCAGTTCATATATAAAAAAAAAAGTTTTTGCCTGGAATACCCCTTTAAGGATGTAGTTTTGCAATATACAATAATACACAGGTATTATAAAAGTATACAGATTTATTGGTTATAAGATTATAAACATGAATGAGTAATAAACACAATGATATATGCAATTGAATATCAATTAGAAATATTAGTAAACATTACAAGCTTTTTAATTAACTACATATAGTAGAACAATACATGTGAGTAGTAAGTAACTTGTTACAGTGAAACAAAAGCTACTAGGTTAGGAATATCATAAGAAAAAGGTTACATATTACTGTGTCCAGAGGAACCTCATGATATCAAGATGGGCAATATCTATTCATAGACATATCAATATGGGATGCTAAATACATTCCCCGCCCCCTTCTAACCAACTACAAATCACATGACTCCAAGAATGGGCAAATCCATCTAAGGAAATAAACATGGAAGAAATTTTATATACTTCTGCCCCATTCTGGACTATTTTCTATACATGATCTTGGCAAGACATTAAGACAAATAGCAGAGTTTTATGATCTCGCTAGACTATATTTTAGGAGTAAGAACTTGAAACAAGTTTCCTGTGTGGGAAATATATTTATAACACTTAGTTTGGCTAGTAGGAGTTCTATCAATATCTAAGCAATTATTTAATGCTTTGATAGATTATGAGTCTTGATTCTTTTGCAGGTAGAATGAAGTCTCACAATATCCTAAAACTATAATCACAATATGGAGATAATTAATTATTTTATTTTATTTTATTTATTTGCCAATCTAAATGGTATAATCCCAACCACATTATCCCAATTGGTCTTAATTAAATGGAATACCATTTTTGTGTCTCTTACCAAGTCTATGTAAGAACCTCGCTTCGGCTTTTAGGAACACTGAACGGCCAATCTCATCGTCATGGATAGCCATTGGTCTGGTACCGTGTGATCAGTCTTTTTTGGATCTCACATGGCTTTTCCACCTTGTTGGACCCCTTTCCTGTGTCTTTGTGTTCTCTCCCGTCCCTTATATCTGGTTTACCAGACTTTTTAATTAGTTAGACACACCCTACAAAATTGGAATTCCCCAATTAATTTAGGTTGGGCGTGTACATATGGTAATGACTATGACATCACTATATTACCCAGAATGCATTGAGCATATCACCCATAATGCCTTTCCCGTCGGTGTAATGTCAACTACTCATATCCTAGGGGGTGCTATTGTATAGGCAATTAGCATCATTACCATTTAGGGTTAACTGTCAATAACTGGTCTTAAACCCACATTCCACACTTGATGTCTGGAGCCATAATTAAAAATTCAGGGATTATTTTTAACATATATAAGTAATTAAAACATGGTTTCTCCAATCATAGAGTCACCAACTAGATATTTTCAACACTATCAAATTTATGGGAACGATAATACAATGGATGATTCTCTAACACAGATGTGTGAATGTCTAGAGAATGTAACTAGCCCCCTTATCTGTCTTATCTAAACAGCCATAAATATCTAAAGAGACAACAAGTATTCTACTCCCAGACTGGCCCTTGAATAGGAGAACTTTTGAATACACTGTGATCTATTTAAAATATACAACAAAATGGCCGACATCATGCTATTATGCTAGGAAACAAAGTGATTCATTTTTGGGGCCTATAATAAGTATGACAGTGTTCCAGTGTCAGCACCGGTATTCATGGAAAACCCTGTCCTTCCTACCTACAATGGAGACCCCTTCACCCTGAGGGATTTCAAGGAGAGGATCCAGAGTCTGTTTGTCTTTTACTCTTTCTCTCCTAATAAACAGGTGAAATTGCTCACAAGACAACTAAAGGGGTCAGCACTAGAGGAAGTCCGCACCTGATCAGCCTCCGAGAAGATGACTGTAGAGCAGATATTTGAAGGCCTGTACCAGGTATTTCAGTCACATTCTCCATCAGAAGTACGTCTCTGGCTGTATGAAAGGCGACAGAAGCCAGGTGAAACTTTGAGAGAATAAACCTCCTACCCGTTCTGGGTACACTTATGCTCTCACCATGGTGGATCACTACTCGATGTCGTTGTACCCGTTAAAGACCTCGCAGCCACGACAGCGACCCAGTTGTTCTACTCCAATTGGGTACAAAACCTTGGGTGTCCAGAGTCTGTCCTAACGGACCGTGGAATGGCCTTCGAGGACCAACTCTTCCAGAAGCTGTGTCAGTTCCCCGCCTGTAAGAACTTTGGAATACTGCTTACCACCCTCAAGGGAACGGGCTCTGTGAGCGCATCAATCAAGTCTTCCTCCACATGTTGCAAGCAGCTTCTATATCCGAGCATGAAGAGTGGCCCCGATTGTTGCCCGAATTGTTGGAGATTTATAACAACACAGTCCATTGTTCTACAGGGTACACCCCTTTCTACCTGATGATGGTGCGGCATGGGCAGCTGCTGAAAGACCGGATGTTTGGGCTTCAGGCCCCATTCAATAACTCCCCTTTAGCCTCCATGGAGTGGGTCTCTGACCATCAAAGAAGGATCCAAGAAGCAAAAGAGATTGTTGACAAAAAGATGGGGGAGGCTGAACCAAGACAACAGCAAGATTATAATCGTCATGCCTCTGTCAAACCCCTCCAGCTTGGTGATAACGTTTGGCTGTGGAAGTTCCTGAGAAATCATAAACTGGACTCTATCTGGGAGACAGAACCATAAACAGTGACGGCTGTAATCTATCCAGACTCTGACGTGTACGAGGTACAAAAGTTCGGGTATGAGCAGCAAGTTGTCGATCATAACAGAATTAAGCTATGTCACAAAGAAGACCTACCTTTGCTCCCCGTACCTTCTCCACCAGCAGTCGGACCTACACAGGAGTACATGCCAGGAGAGGGGATCGATCCATCCATGGATGTTCCAATGTTCTCTTCGAGCCAACTTGCAATCTTCTGTATTGCGCAAACCCCGGGACCGGTGCAACAAACCTTAGTCACCACACCAGCCCTCGTCCTGTCACCGTTTGCGCTGGTCTATACTCCAGTCTCCAGACCACCTGTCTCACCAATGTCTCTGCCTACAAGTCCAAGTCCTGCCAATCCAGAACAGCTACCTACTCTAGAATTCGATGAAAGAGAGCCTGCTCCAACTAAAGTTGTGTCAAGATCTCCTGAAGAAGTAGGCGTTCCTGATTCTCAAGAAGTGGTGCTGTGTAGGTCCCAACGGTCCACTGAAGGCCAAATCCCAGCCAGGTATAAAGATTAAAGTCCCACATAAAGTTAATTGTCACACATAGTTAACTAATACTACATAATGTACGTATGTCTATATCTACATTAGGGCTGTAGCATTTACAGTAAAACCAGTCCACAAATACCTATATGTCTAATATTTTCTTGTGTCCACATGCCCAGGATTCTTTACTGGCCAGAAGGTATTCCTGATAACTAACCACACACGCACAGTAAAAATGTAACACCAATGTCTAATGTTGTCTAGTGATGTATATTGAGTTCTGGGGGGAAGTGTGTCCAACCAAGGGACCCCAGTAGCCAAGGCATTGGGTAAAAAGCTTCTGGCAGCTCAATCCGAAAAAGTCATGTATATTGTCCTATAGTCGTATTCTTAAAGAAGTTACTAGGTCTAATCACCTCACATGTTTGGAGCGTGTAAGGACATTTTATGCTACATGGACTCCTGTGTTCCTCTGTTCATCTACATCAGACCTGGAATATGGATGTTGTTTGAAATTCCCAAGGAACTGTCTGCTGCCCCTGTGGTCATTCTGGTCCACCGCCCTCCAGGACTTGGCGTCGAGGACAACTCCATTAAAGAGGGGGAGTTTGTGGTGGCCCAGTATGGGAGGGTATTGCCCCGTACCTCTCCTGCCCTGCCAGGCAGTGTCCCTTAATGTCCCCAGGGCCACCCTGCAGTGTTACCCCCAGTGTACACATGTTATATATTAAAAGTGTAATGTTTCTTTAACTGTCATACCATGTGATTGTTACCCAGGAGGCACTAGTGACTAGGTGTCCCCCCAAGTGACCTATGTGCTTTTTGCACAACCCCTCTATAAAACCAGGGGTGGAGCTACAATCTCTCTCTTAGCTCATTGCTATTCCTGCTGAGGTCCAGTGCAGTCGTCTCTGAGTCTGTGTCCAGAGCATTGGAGGCCTCAAGCCTAAAGTCTGCAGCCAAAAGCTCAAGTAACCTCAAAGCCATCTTCCTGTCAATTGTCAAGTCAGTCAAGTCAAGTCTCCTATATAGTCACCGTGGCCTGCACTAAAGTGTCTCTATATACTGCAAGTCCCAGCAAGCCTACGAGGTCCCCCTGTGTCACTGGTCACCTCCTCCGGATGCCTGATGAAAAACTGCCACACCGTCGAGTAGCTGATTTTCCCACCTACAGTCCGCACTAGTTGACTGCTACTGGCACCGTCTCCAGGAACCTCTGTTCCATTACCTCCTAGATAGGTAGGCTGCCGGAAGCAGGTGGTCTCCCCCGGGCATGTTTTACTCCAGAATTTCCACTCCTGCCACCATGCTGACTGCCAACCGTGCTACCGCCTCCCTGGCTCAGCTGCTACCTCAGGGGCAACCTGCAACTCTCTTCTCCTGATGATGATGATGATGATGAAGCCCCTTCTGCACCTGGCTCCCAATTGCGATCGGCTTCATCATCATCAACAGGTGTCTGCATGTCACTGATGTCCTCCTCAGATTCCCCAACAGTGTCTGCTTCAGGACCCTGAACCCTGGCAACACCGCCTCCCACGTCACTCCCAACATAATCACTTGGCCACCTAGCGGAGCAAGCGGCACATGTCTCCTCCCCTTCTTGGCTGGGCAGTAGCTGCTGAATGTCCTCTATTAGATCGTCCTCAGTAAATAGTGGAGCTGATCCCACATCATAAGATACTTCTCTAGGACAGGGAACAGCATAGGACAAAGGCAATGGTAGGACAGGGACTGCGCCCGGGCCATGCCAACTGAGGGTTGTGCCTGAGGAACCCACCAACTGTTGATTGGGGGTGTCAGATGTCACTTGTGATGAAGTGGATGAGCGTGTTAACCAATCGAAGACGGCAGATGGGTTGCTGGTCGATACACGACCGTTGGCTGATAACGGGAGCTCAGGCCTCTCGCTGCGACTCCTGCTGCCACTCGCCCCTAGTCTGCTGCCAACTCTGCCTGATGTATTTAGGCCTCTGCCACTCCTCTGTGCATGTCCTGGCACTTCTCTGCCTGACATACTTAGTGGGTATATGAGGGTATTACAATATACTTCACTACTCTTTAAACAGTATTTGTCTAGAACAGCAGCAGGTGATCACTTTTGGCTGTCCTTTCACAGTATGTAGGCCCTTGACAGATTAACAGGTACAAAATGGTACACTACTTGGATGTAAATATGCGTTATGCACTGATGAGGGCAGAAAAATGCACTACAATGAGCCTAAAAACTCTGTAATTTTTGCAAAACACCAGCCGGTGAGTACTATTGTTTGGACTTTCACAGTATGTAGGCCCTTGACAAATTTGTAGGTACAAAATGGTACACTACTTGGATGAACATATGCAGTATGCACTGATGAGGGCAGAAAAATGCGCAACAATACGCAGAAAAAAACTGTATTTTTGTAAAACACCAGCCGATGAGTACTATTGTTTGGACTTTCACAGTATGTAGGCCCTTGACAGATTATCAGGTACAAAATGGTACAATACTTGGATGTACGTATGATGTATCCACTGATGAGGGCAGAAAAATGCACTACAATGAGCCTAAAAACTCTGTAATTTTTGTAAAACAACAACCGATGAGTACTATTGTTTGGACTTTCACAGTATGAAGGCCCTTGACAGATTAACAGGTACAAAATGGTACACTACTTGGATGTACGTATGCGGTATGCACTGATGAGGGCAGAAAAATGCGCAACAATACGCAGAAAAAAATCTGTATTTTTGTAAAACACCAGCCAGTGAATACTTTTGCCAGGACTTTCCATGTATCTAGACTTTTTACAGAATAGTAGACTGCTTTGATGTAGGCATGTGGTATGCACGTATGAGTTGATAAGACACAGGTGTATAGGGCAAACAACGGTCACGCCAGCAACTAGAGTTTAGGTGAGTGTACACATAAATGATAGTGACTCATGGTTTAGCGGAAAGACTTTCTTTCACGTTTATTCAAGTAATTTCAGGTACGTTGTCTCGCAGGACATAAAGTTTAGCAGCGGTATTTCATAGCAGCATAGGTGATAACATGCTCTGTGCTCCAGTCTGGCCCAATATTTCGGGGGCACACCCCCTTAGTCATGCGCAGTAACTGACCAGAACAAGAACGTATAAATAGTAGCGTAGAAGCCATGAGTATTAACCCTTTAGATACTTTTTAATATGCACATTAATAATAAATAAACAGGGAAGGCTACTATGTAACTAATAAAGTGCTTCAGTATAATTAGCATCACTGCAGCGACGCAAAATTATGCAGCACTACAGGAATGCATTGAAAGTGCAGCATTCATTCATGCCTCTCGGTGTGAGTGTGTCAAGTTCCGGGATCCAAAATGTTTCTCTTTGCAATAGCCTTTTGCGGTTTAAGTCTTCATTAGTCTGTATAGGTACCTGCTCCAACACTAACCATCCGTGGTCCGAAATTTGGTGTCCAGCCTCTTTGTAATGTCTTGCTACGGTGGTTTCCCCATACTTGGTGTGAACGCTATCCAACATCTCCTGTGCGGTTTTTTGTAACATTCGCCTAATAGCTGATTTATGCTCCGTAATTCTAGTTTTTATGTTTCTAGAAGTTTGGCCAACGTATCCTTTGCCGCACGGGCATTTCAACAAGTAAATAACGTTGAAGGAGTTACATGTAAAAAATCCTTTGCTTTTAATTTTAATACCTTTACTTGGATGGATGATGGTATCTCCCTTGACAACATTATTACATTTGGAACATGAGAGGCAGGGGTACGTGCCTAGTTTTTTAGCTGCTAGAAAAGTCTTTCTTTTCTTTTTTCTTTTTAAGAATGTCACTTTTGATAAGTTGATCTCCTATGGATTTACCCTTCTTGTGTACATACTTCGGCAGTGTGCTAAACAGATGTCCATATTTTGCATCATTTTATAATAATCCCCAATATTTAGTAATAGTTTTTTTTCACAATTTTACTCCTTTTGTCATATGTACCTATATATAGAATCTGGTTCTTATCCTTTTCTTTTTTCGCCGATCTTTTTCTAAGTTGTTCTCTGGTAAGTAATTTTACCCTCTCTTGCTCTTTTTGTATTTTGGTTTTATTATACCCTTTCTGTATAAACTTCTTTTCTATATTCTCACTGATTTTGTCATATCAGTACTTGTTATACGACGGGCTCTAATAAATTGACTACGGGGTAGACTATTAAAAATATTGGGTGCATGATGACTGTTTTTCTGTAGCACATTGTTACGGTCTGTTGGCTTTGTATATAAAGTAGTAAAAAAACTTTTGTTGAAAATGCTTTCATGTGCCTGATTTAATTGATTCACAAAACCTAGCAATGATTCTTTCGTATCATACCAAAGCATGAACACGTCATCGACGTAGCGAAGCCACGTCGACGACGTGTTCAGCAAACCTGTGGAAAAAACATACAAATCCTCGAACTTAGACATGAATACATTGGCTAAAGATGGGGCCACTGAGGACCCCATTGAAACTTCATGTTTTTGGAGAAAAAACTTTGTATCAAATCTGAAATAATTTTTTGTAAGAACCATCTCCAATAATGTAATCAAAAAGGCTAACATTCTATTGCTCAGAATAGGGTTATTCGCTAGAATTTCCCTAATAGATTCAAAGCCTTCTTCTTGAGGGATATTAGTGTACAAGCTTTGTACATCTAAAGTACACAGATAGGGGACATCCTGAAAATCTATTTTATCGAAACGCAACAAAAAATCTGTTGTATCAATTAAACATCTAGGTAATTTTTTTTACTTCTTTCTGTAAATAACTATCCACAAGGATCGCGAGGGGCTGCAATAGGGAGCCCGATCCAGAAACGATCGGGCGCCCTGGTGGCCTGTCGCGATCCTTGTGGACCTTAGGTAGTGTGTACAGTACAGGAACTCTAGGATAGTCCACTATGAGAGATTTGGACAATTTTTCTGAAATAATACCATCCTCCATATTTTGCATGATATAGGCGTCAACTGTCTTTTTGAATTCACAAGTAGGATCCTTCTTTAATTTCATGTACACTTTGTCATCCGACAATTGATTGTATATTTCTGTCATATAATAAGACTTATTCATAACTACAATGGCCCCTCCCTTGTCAGCTCTCTTTATAACAAGGGAGGGGTCATTTTTCAGAGACTGCAGCGCTACATATTCAGCCTTGTTCAGATTAGGTCTTATATATGGGGTGTTCTGACATTGATTTTCTACTTCTTTAATTACTGTGTTTTTAAACACTTCAAGGTTCTCATTAATGATAGGAGGATCACAGGTGGAGTTTTTTCTGAGAGATGATGGAATCTCCTCCAAACAGCTTTGTTTCTCCATTGTACGATTTATGTCAAACATTTGCATCCGAATATTTCTACAAAATTTGTAGAGTTCTATTTTAAAGTCAAATTTAGACTTTACACATAAGGGAACATAATTTAATCCCCTGTTTAGTAATTGAAGTTCGTCTTGAGATAGAGTCTTATCTGAGATGTTAATAACTAAGTCATTCACTTCTTTTTTAGTTTATTTTTCTTTTTTTTGTTGACTCGTCGTCTTCTTCCTTTTCTTTTTCCGGTTGGGTAGATGTCCCCACTGTTGTCTCTGCTATGTCCGTCGATGTTTGATCTTTCTTTTTGGCAGTCTTTCCCCGACCTAAAAAACGGGGTGGTTCTTGTCCTGAGCGGGTGTTCATACGTTGCGGTTTCCTATTGTCCGCGTCTGAGTTCTCCGTAGAGGAGGCATTGCTTTAATTATTTCTTTGCTGTTGTCTTGCAGACCGTTGTTGCCAGCGTTCTTCGGCCCATGTATACACCCGGTTATGTAAGTAGTCCCGCATGTCCCGCTCAAATTTCTGTAATTTACTTTGTAATGTAGCAGTTTTCAATTTTTCCATTTCACAGTTAAGTTCACTTTTAATCGTTTCAAACTCGGTTATTGATTTTAATTCCTTAACTTTTATTTCAAGTTCTTTAATCTCTTTCTTTAGTGGATCTATGGCCAGTTGTAAGTGCTGTACGGTTAATAGCATGAGATCCAATGAATGTCTATTGTTCATGGCGTACCACCTTTGGTGGAAAACCGCATCGTCTGGCAATAAGTTTGGGGTCAATTCACCGCAATCCTCTTGGTATACGTTTCACTTTCAAATATTCTGTTAACGTTGAGGCATGGAAAGACAAATTAATTTCTTTTTTAGTGAGCATCTGGAGCTTTTTAACATAGTCCACCTTGCATTGATCTCTTATGGTGGAAAATGCAAACACATCAGCTGCATTGTCAGTCATTTGAGATATGTCCGAAAAAGAAATTTTCTCAGAAATTCAAGGTTATCTGGAAACCAGGAATCTAAGGCAACATGTAACCGAGTGGTATCCGTAACATATGTGTATGAACACAGCCCATACAACAGAGCTCCAGTATCTCTGTTCAGCAGTACTTCATAAGACTCAGGTGTATAGGGCAAACAACGGTCACGCCGGCAACTAGAGTTCAGGTGAGTGTACACATAAATGATAGTGACTCACGGTTTAGCAGAAAGACTTTCTTTCACGTTTATTCAAGTAATTTCAGGTACGTTGTCTGGCAGGACATAAAGTTTAGTAGCGGTATTTCATAGCAGCATAGGTGATAACATGCTCCGTGCTCCTTTCAGTCTGGCCCAACGTTTCGGGGGCACACCCCCTTAGTCATGCGCAGTGACTTGAGAAGGGTAAATCCATGGAGACAAACTTATCAAAAGTGACATTCTTAAAAGGAAAAAGGACAGAAAGACTTTTCTAGCAGCTAAAAAACTAGGCACGTACGTACCCCTGCCTCTCATGTTCCAACTGTAATAACGTTGTCAAGGGAGATACCATCATCCATCCAAGTAAAGGTATTAAAATTAAAAGCAAAGGCTTTTTTACATGTAACTCTGACAACGTTATTTACTTGTTGAAATGCCCGTGCGGCAAAGGATACGTTGGCCAAACTTCTAGAAACATAAAAACTAGAATTACAGAGCATAAATCAGCTATTAGGCGAATGTTACAAAAAAAACGCACAAGAGATGTTGGATAGCGTTCACACCAAGTATGGGGAAACCACCGTAGCAAGACATTGCAAAGAGGCTGGACACCAAATTTCGGACCTTAGATGGTTAGTGTTGGAGCAGGTACCTATACAGACTAATGAAGACTTAATCCGTAAAAGGCTATTGCAAAGAGAAACATTTTGGATCCCGGAAATTGACACACTCACACCGAGAGGCATGAATGAATGCTGCACTTTCAATGCATTCCTGTAGTGCTGCATAATTTTGCGTCGCTGCAGTGATGCTAATTATACTGAAGCACTTTATTAGTTACATAGTAGCCTTCCCTGTTTATTTATTATTAATGCGCATATTAAAAAGTATCTAAAGGGTTAATACTCACGGCTTCTATGCTACTATTTATATGTTCTTGTGCCGGTCAGTTACTGCGCATGACTTTCGAAACGTTGGGCCAGACTGGAGCACGGAGCATGTTATCACCTATGCTGCTATGAAATACCGCTGCTAAACTTTGTCCTGCGAGACGACGTACCTGAAATTACTTGAATAAACGTGAAAGAAAGTCTTTCTGCTAAACCGTGAGTCACTATCATTTATGTGTACACTCACCTGAACTCTAGTTGCCGGCGTGACCGTTGTTTGCCCTATACACCTGAGTCTTATCAAGTACTGCTGAACAGAGATACTGGAGCTCTGTTGTATGGGCTGTGTTCATACACATATGTCACGGATACAACTCGGTTATATGTTGCCTTAGATTTATGCACATATGAGGGCAGACAAATGCACTACAGTCCGCTGAAAAATAACGTATTTGTGAACAGCAGCAGGACCCAACAGTGCAGCACCACAATAAAAAAAATACAGGGATTAAACCCTAAAGTGTAGAATGGTGTGCGCCGGTTTTTATACAGTCTACACACAATTCTGAGCAGCAGATGATTTGTGGAGCAAAAAAAAAATCACTGAATTGCACTGAAAAATGAGGAGATAAGATGGTTGATAAAGTTCAGGCAGCTTGGAGATCTGTATGAGGCAGCTGACAGCTATCTGCCCCTCTCTGCTGCAATGCTCAATAACGTGAATAGGAGGTTTAGCAATCAATGATCCTTCTCAGAGTAACAGCACAGCACTCTGCACTCCTGCCTTTCCCTAATGCTGATGTGACGCTGTGGTATGAGCTATTCACACACATGCAGTCCCGTCCTCTATATCTGAGTGCATAGATGTGAGGTGTCCCGGTACCGTATCCTATCCGGCACCTGCGTGTGTGGGTCCCCTTAGCCAGAGTCCCTAGGACGTCGGGGTCCCCATTGTCTCGTTCACCCCTGGTCACCTCTCATCCAGATAGTTATTGCGCTAATAGTTTATTTAGGAAGCATGTAAATATGATATCAATGTCTATAAATATTTAATTACCTGTCTATAGCGTAGCAGGACCTGCGGGTCACGTGGTCAGGTGAACTCTATGGTATTTCTGCTTAAGGACCTTTGGAGGTCCCTGTGACGTAGTCAATCCCATCGCACTGTGTAACAGTGAATGAAAGATGTTCGGACCAATCAGATTCACCCCGCCCCTGACCATATAAGGGAGCGGTGGCAATTGTTCTCTCTCTTGTTCCCGGGCTGTCAAACTAGCAGGATCTGCGCAGCTGTCTATCGCAGTGAGTTAGGCCTGAGCCTTGCGGCAACGGCTGATATATTCAGGATCGCGAGTGTATCAATCCCTAAGCACTCTGCAGGATCACCGGACCTTATCTATCCCCTAAATCCGGACGGATGTGCAATAATTACCCTAAATTCAGAGACTTTAATTTCATTCAAGGTCCGCAACAATTGTCAGTCATTGAGATATATAGAGACTGTTTGCCTGAGACTGTTATTGTTCTTTGGATGTACCGCAAACATCTAAGTAAAGTTCTTCAAGTTAAAGTTCAACTACTTTGTGGATCTTCAGTCATTTTATTACATGCACCTATCGTTACTGGGAAGGGCGGCGATAGGCCGTAGAATTACCTCAGCATACTAGCCCTCAGCCTGGCGTCACAAACTATAGGGTTAACATTAACCCCTCATTTACCGAAACAATACCCCCACTACCAACACCCCCCAAGGGCTACCACAAAGCCTTTTTGGCGTTGCACAAACAAGATACAGGTGTGTGCCTACTTCAGTTGCCACTAGTGAAGTTGTACTCCCCCCATATAAGAGACTATATTTATTCAAGAGACTGTGTTTAATGTACAAGAATGGCGCATGTGGCGAACGTTACAAGGGGACCACGCGAAAAGTAAGGGGGGAGGCGAAGATTACAGCGGAACTGTAATCCTCATTGGAAAGAGTTAAGACTGGCGCGAGGCCTTCCCGCGCGCAGGATCCAGAAACTCTGCCCACCAAAGTCTGCGGTGTGACGGCGGCCATCTTGCTGGAGCCCAAAGGGGACAGACCCAAGATCCATTTAAAGGGCCAGCACACTCAATAAAAGAATGTCAGAGCCTGCAGTGCCACAGTACCCACCTGAGCAACAGGGGAGCGATGCTCCAGTGACCCCACCAATGGGGCCTGCACCACTAGGTAGAAGGGTGCTGCCGTCTTCACCAACGCTTTCTACCTCACAAAGACGTGCTCTCCCTGTGATTCCAGCAAGACCTTCGTCACAGGCAGAGCAGGATCCAGCAAGTCAACCTCCAGCCTCTCCCTATGTATTGGGAGCCCCTGTTGCTGCACCTGTCTTCTTAAAGAATCCTGAACTTCCCACCTACAATGGTGACCCTTTCACATTGAGAGACTTTAAAGAAAAGTTCTACAGCCTCTTCGAATTTTATGCATTACCGCCCCATCAACAGATACAGTTGCTTCTGGGACAGCTCCAGGGACCTGCCTTGGAGGAACTTCGCACCTGGCCAGTGGCTGATAAAGCCACAGTGGAACAGATTTTTGAAGGACTTTCTCAGGTGTTTAAATCTCATTCCCCCTCTGAGGTACGCCTCAGACTATATGAACGACGTCAGAAACCAGGTGAGACTCTCAGAGCATACGCGGTAGCTTTACAGGGCACATTAGAGTGCAGAAGCTGGACGGCCTCACGCCCGATCAGGGCAACCGAGTACTGATGGACCGTTTTATAGAAGGGGCACTGAACAAATGGGACAAGGCCCAATTTAGGATGCTAGCTGTGCAAAATCCCGACATGGCCTTCCCAGCTTTTAAGAGACTAGCGGTTAAAGTGATCGAATCCAGACCCCAGACAGAGGAGGCTAGTGTTCCTGCTACAGAATCTCCGGGGCCCTCGCCCCAGCCACCTGTCCCTTCTCAGCCTGCCCTTTCAACACCTTCTTCTAGCCCTTGGACAGCTGATCTGCTAGACATTAAGCAGGACATTGGACAGTTAGCCAAGCCCTTTAAAAAAATGGCCGTCCGGCCCAATCCCCCTAGATCTGCAACACTCCGACCTAAGAAACCTGACCCCGCCCTGCTGATCCACCTAATACCCCTCCTGTGAGACTGCCTGGAAGTCAGAGACCTGTCTGCAGCCATTATGGTAAGATTGGACATTGGAAGAGCCAATGCTGGGCTTTAACGGAAGAAGGTCCAGAACCAACCGGCGACAAGAAGGGACTGTCTATGTATGTAGCTTCTTGTCCGTATGTACAGGTGATAGTTGAAGGTATTCGGTTACAAGCTCTGATAGATACGGGGTCTCAGGTGTCCACTATTCCGCAGGGGGTTTTCTATAAGTATTGGGGCCCAGAGAGGTTGTGTGAACCTAAGGAAGCGGAGTTTAGAGTAATTGCAGGGAACGGGAAACCAGTACCCAGGCATGGCTACTGGGAGCCCACGGTGCAGGTGGGAAAGCATATGTTAGGAAGGCAGGGTGTGATTGTCACCAATGTTAGGGATGAAGGGGCAGCGGATTTCATTTTAGGCATGTATATTATGAGGCACTGTTTTGATGATATTGTCTGTGCACTGCATGCATCTCTCCCTCACCTGTCACCCCCAGGCCGGCAAGCTGCCCAACACCACCTCAAAATCCTCCAAGCATAATAGAAGTTCGTGAATCATCAAGGAGAAATCTGTCGAGTAAGGATTCAAGATATCCGAGCCGTTAGTCTACAGCCACAGACAGAGACAGTTATTTGGTGCCGTGCCCGACCCGGGGTGAAAAATCAAGATTACCAAGCACTCTTGGAACCCCTTCTACTGGAAGATATTCCCTTGGTGCGAGCCGCTAGAAGCCTGGTAACCGTACGTAATGGGAAGGTTCCAGTGAGACTTATTAACCTCTCTCAAGTTGCGGTCCAACTACCCAAGTATACCCCAGTGGCCACTCTACACCATTTAGATGTCAGAGATGTGGTCTCGAAGTCACAAGTGGTTCAATGAGGACCTTACCAGAATCCTGCGAACCTTGGTGGAGCCAACTACAGATACGAAGCGAAGATACTCCCAAGAAACAGGTGGAAGGAGTCATCCAGATGGCTAAGAAATATCAAGAAGCTTTCAGCAAGTTCTCCACAGACTTTGGCAGGACCGCCATGATCAAACATAGGATTCTCACTGGAGACAATCCACCCTTTAAAGAGAGACATCGCCCTGTGGTTCCTGGGATGTATCAGACCATAAAGAAAATGCTCGTGGAAATGAAAGAGGCCGATGTCATCCAGGAAAGCCAGAATCCTTGGGCTGCACCTTTGGTCCTGGTGAAGAAAAAAGATGGCACCATCCGCTTTTGCGTAGATTACCGGAAGTTAAACAACATAACTCATAAGGATTCCTATCCTCCCTTGCATCGAAGAATCCTTGACTGCGTTGGGGTCGGCCACCTACTTTTCCACACTGGATCTGACGAGCGGCTACTGGCAGGTGCCAATGGCAGAAGAGGATAGAGAGAAGACTGCATTTGTGACCCCTATGGGTCTCTTCGAGTTCAAAAGTATGCCCTTTGAATTGTGCAATGCACCAGCTACTTTCCAACGCCTAATGGAGCGATGCTTGGGGCATCTTAACTTCCAGTGTTCTGTTGTATTTAGATGACGTCATCGTCTATTCTCGGACATATCAGGAACACCTGGATCACCTGAAAGAAGTTTTCCAAGTCCTTATCCAACATGGACTCAAGGTTAAACCTTCCAAATGTCACTTGCTAAAGCCTCAAGTGCACTACTTAGGACATGTCGTCAGTGCTCAAGGAGTCCAGCCTGATCCAGACAAAGTGAGTGCTGTGAAAGAGTGGCCTACACCCAGGACGGTGCGAGACATCCGAAGTTTCCTGTGGTTTGCTGGATATTACTGGCGTTTCATCCCTCATTTTGTGCAAATTGCTGGACCCTTGACCGAATTACTGAGAGGGACTGCCAGGGATAATTATAATGGGAGGCTTCCCATCCAGTGGGCCGAAGAACAAGAAGATGACTTTCGAGCCCTGAAGTATCTCCTCACGGAACCCCCCATATTGGCATATCCTGACTACAGCCTGCCGTTCCGGTTATACACAGACACTAGCTTTGAAGGTCTGGGGGCGGTTTTGTCTCAAGTGCAAGATATCAAGGAGAGGGTGATTGCCTATGCCAGCCGGCATCTTCGAGGTGCTGAGAAGAATGATGCTAACTATAGTTCCTTCAAGCTGGAACTCCAGGCACTGGTTTGGGCTATTACTGAGAAGTTTAACCCCTTCCCGCTATTGGACGTATGCATACGTCCAGGCGAATTACACGTTCGCGCAAATGGACGTATGCATGCGTCCAAGCGATCTCCTGCTGTGCCGCAGGCAGCGCAGGAGATCGCGGGTGGGACTCAGCTGTCAATCACAGCCGGAGTCCCACCGCAGCTGCCAGGGCCGCGATCGTGCCGGTCCCAACAGCATTAACCCCATAGATGCCGTGATCAGTTCTGATCACGGCATCTACGGTGTTTGCAGGGGGAACGCTCTCCCCCTGCCCATCAATCGCGGCGCCGCGATAAAATAAGGGGGATCGGGGGTGTCCAAGACACCCTCGATCCCCCTTGAAGAGATAGGAGTGAGGTGGCAGGGTTGCCACCCCTCCTATCCCTGCTATTGATCGGCGGAGCGGCCGACCAATAGCAGACTGGGGGCGGGGGGGGGTTAAAGTACGGTTCCCCCCGCTATGCCCACCCATCGGTGTCCGGGCACAGCGGGGGGAACCGTGTAGTAGCGGCGGCGGCAGCGGCGGTCACTTACCCGGCGGCGGCTGTGATTACGGCGGCGGTGGAGGTAAGTATGACGCCGTGTGTCCAGGAGTCTGTTGCCTAGCAACATCTGCAGGGCGACAGTTTAGAGAGTGGTCTCTAAACTGTCGCCCTGCAGATGTTGCAAAACTACAACTCCCACCATGCCTTGACAGCTTTTTGCTGTGTTGGCATGCTGGGAGTTGTAGTTTTGCAAGATTTAGAGGGGTTCAGGCTGGAGATCACTGACAGTGGTCTCTAAACTGTAGCCCTCCAGATATTACAAAACTACAACTCCCAGCATGCCCAGACAGCAGTTTGCTGTCTTAGCATGCTGAGATTTGTAGTTTTGCAACATCTAGAGGGCCACAGTTTAGAGACCACTGTCAGTGATCTCCAGCCTGAACCCATCTAAATCTTGCAAAACTACAACTCCCAGCATTCAGGAACAGCAAATGGCTGTCTCGGCATGCTGGGAGTTGTACTTGCGTGCCTCCAGCTGTTGCATAACTACATCTCCCAGCATTCCCTTTGGCAATCAGTACATGCTGAGAGTTGTAGTTCTGCAACAGCTGGAGGCACACTGGTTGGGAAATACCGAGTTAGGTAATAGGTTCTATTACCTAACTCAGTATTTTCCAACCAGTGTGCCTCCAGCTGTTGCAAAACTACAACTCCCAGCATGCACGTTCTGTCAGTGCATGCTGGGAGTTGTAGATTCCCCCCCCCCCTCCCATGTGAATGTACAGGTTACATTCACACTGGCGACGGATTACAGTGAGTTCCCTGCTTCAAGTTTGAGCTGCAGCCGCAGCTCAAACTCCTAGCGGGAGACTCAGTGTAATCCGCCGTCAGTGTGAATGTAACCTAAAAACACTAAACTAACATAAAATAAAGAGTAAAACACTACATATACACACGTACACTGCCCCCCCCCCCCAATAAAAATGAAAAACGTATCCTACAGCAGTGTTTCCAAAACGGAGCCTCCAGCTGTTGCAAAACAAAAACTCCCAGCATTTCCGGACAGCCATTGACTGTCCAAGCATGCTGGGAGTTTAGCAACAGCTGGAGGCACCCTGTTTGAGAATCACTGGTGTAGAATACCCCTATGTCCACCCCTATGCAAATCCCTAATTTATGCCTCAAATGCACATGGCGCTCTCTCACTTCGGAGCCCTGGCGTATTTCAAGGCAACAGTTTAGGGCCACATATGGGGTATCGCCGTACTCGGGAGAAATTGCCTAACAAATTTTGGGGGGCTTTTTCTCCTTTTACCCCTTATGAAAAGGTAAAGTTGGGGTCTACACCAGCATGTTAGTGTAAAAAAAAAACATTTTTGTACACTAACATACTGGTGTTGCCCCATACTTAAAAATTTCACAAGCGGTAAAAGAAAAAAAGCCTCCAAAATTTGTAACGCAATTTCTCCTGAGGACGGAGATACCCCATATGTGGGCGCAAAGTGTTCTGGGGACGCACAACAAGGCTCAGAAGGGAGAGTGCACCATGTAAATTTGAGGTCTAAATTGGTGATTTGCACAGGGGTGGCTGATTTTACAGCGGTTCTGACATAAGTGCAAAACAATAAATACCCACATGTGACCCCATTTTGGAAACTACACCCCTCACGGAATGTAACAAGGGGTACAGTGAGCATTTACACCCCACAGGTGTCTGACAGATCTTTGAAACAGGGGTCTGTGAAAATGAAAAATAAAATTTTTAATTTGCACAGCCCACTGTTCCAAAGATCCGTCAAATGCCAGTGGGGTGTAAATTCTCCCTGTACCCCTTATTACCTTCCATGAGGGGTGTAGTTTTAAAAATGGGGTCACATGTGGGGGGGTCCACTGTTCTGGCACCACGGGGGGGCTTTGGAAATGCACATGGCCAAATTCTCTCTCCAAAAGCTCAATGATGCTCCTTCTCTTCTGAGCATTGTAGTTCGCCCCCAGTGCACTTCACGTCCACTTATTGGGTATTTCCATACTCAGAAGAGATGGGGTTACAAATTTTGGGGGGTATTTTCTGCTATTATCCCTTGTAAAAA